>NC_085041.1:2137848-2220520 GCF_963692335.1 Osmerus eperlanus
TCCCTCCCCCCATCCCTCTCCATCCCTCTCTCCATCCCTCCCTCCAGCAACAAACAAACGAGGCCTCTTTCTCTCTTAATGTCACCTCCAGTCATCCCCCTCTCTCTAAGCTGAGCACACAGACAGCCATTCTGACTGTGTGTGTGTGTGTGTGTGTGTGACTGTGTGTGTGACTGTGTGTGATCTGTGTGTGGTGTGACCTGTGTGTGTGTGAATGTGTGTGTGTGTGTGACTGTGTGTGTGTGACTGTGTGTGTGTGTGTGTTCACCAGTCAAGCCAAGGACAGGAAAACATTTAGATGCAAATAAGCTCCGGCCGCTAGCTACAGTAGTTCATGAGAACACACAAGCCCTGAACGCACAACACAAGCCCTGAACGCACAACACAAGCCCCTGAACGCACAACACAAGCCCCTAAACGCACAACACAAGCCTCTGAACGCACAACAACAAGCCCCTGAACGCACAACACAAGCCCCTGAACGCACAACACAAAGCCCCTGAACGCACAACACAAGCCCCTGAAGGCACAACACAAGCCCCTGAACGCACAACACAAGCCCCTGAACGCACATACACAAGCCCCTGAACACACAACACAAGCCACCATGAAGACCCTCTAGCACACAAATCAAATCAAATTTATTTGTATAGCCCTTTTTACACGCAAGCATGTCACAGAGGGCTTCACATATGCCCATAGAATTGCCCCTCAACCAACCTAAACCCTCAAGGAGGGTTTAGGTTAGGTTGGACTCATAACAACCTGTTATGAGTCCTAACAACAGCAACACCGAACAGCTAAGTCTCTCAACCTCTCCCTCCTCAACTAACTCATCTAGAGAGACTGTGTTGTACACCATACTGAATAACCATGTATGTCTATCTATCTATGTATCTTCTATCCATCTGTCTAAATACTCAAGTCTAAATGTCCAACCTCAGACTGTCTCTCTGTGGTTCCATACAGAGAGACAGGAGGGGGAGATTGATGGTGTCATAGTATGGACAGATTGAGGCCTGTTATGGTGTGTGTGTGAGAGCATGTGTGTGTGAGTGTGTGTGTGTGTGTGTGTGTTTGTGTATTCCAGGTCTTGGACAGGGGGACTCCCAGCTGGCTCTATCCCAGAGTAGTGATGCTATGATCGGAGGAGTAGCATTGCTGTCTCCAGACCTGTTGCCTCCAGATGGCTACATGGCCGCCCTGTGTGTGTGCACAGTGTGTGGTGTGTGCATGTGTGTGTGTGTGTGTGCACGTGTGTGTGTGTTCACGTGTGTGTGTGTGGGAGGGAGATGAGCAGACGCTCTACACAGCTAGGACATCTTTGACTCTAAGTGTTGTAAATTCATCGTCCTCTCCCCTCCTCTCCCCTCCTCTCCTCTCCTCTCCTCTCTTCTCCTCTCCTCTCCTTCTTCTCTTCTCTTCTCTTCTCCTCTCCTCTTCTCCTCCTCTTCTCCTCCTCTCCTCTCCTCTCCTCCCCTCCCCTCCCCTCCCCTCCCCTCCCCTCCTCTCCTCTCCCCTCCTCTCTTTCTCTCTTCTCAGTCTACTCCCCTGGTCAAGCGGGCCTGCGTCATCGCCCCTCACCCATCACCCCCTACTCACTTTCTCTCTTTGGTTCTCAGAGTCGCATTAGCTTCCACCATCAAACACCCTGGTGTCCCAGCCCACCACCCCCTCCTCCCGGAGAACAGAGGAGCCCAGTCCTCCAGCCTGACTTTCTCATGCATGAACTCCCCAGGTCACTGAACTCCTCAGACATGAGACTAAACGTGAGGAGAGGGAGAGGGGAGGAGAGTGAGAGGAGAGTGAGAGTGAGAGGGGAGTGAGAGTGAGAGGAGAGTGAGAGTGAGAGTGAGAGTGAGAGTGAGAGTAAGAGTAAGAGTGAGAGATGAGAGTGAGAGGGAGAGTAAGAGTAAGAGTGAGAGGGAGAGGAGGGGAGAGAATATGAAGTTTCTGGAAGTCCACCATCAACAGGAAGGCACAGCCTCAGAGGCAGGTCTCTCTCCATAGCTTCCCAGACAGCATACATCACAGGAAGATAGAGAGATGGAACTCGCCGGACCTCCAGCTCAGCCATAATGGAGCAGATTTCATATCTGCAGGCGTCCTGCCCGCTCTCCAGGCGGCTCACATTGCTGCCAAGGTGTCAGCTGACAGGAAGTGTGTGTCTCCTGTCTTCCTGTCTCTTTGTCCAATTACGATGTCATACTGGCTAGTCAGCTTCATCCAGAGCCAAGTTGGCCAAAGGCACAGATGAGTGTGTAAGGTAAGATGTGTGTGTGTGTGTGTGTACGTGTGTGTGTGTGTACGTGTGTGTGTGTGTGTACGTGTGTGTGTGTGGCATCTCTCCTTGTGGGGGGCCCCTCATTAGTTTCCTCTCTTGTTAACGGGAGCAAAATGACAGAGAGAGAGAGAGAGAGAGAGAGAGAGAGAGAGAGATGGAAAAAGAGTGAGAGATAAAAAGAGAAAGAGGGAGAGCGATAGAAAGATATGTGAAAGCACCTCAATGACAAAACAAACAGGCCCTGAAAAAAACATTCCACTCGCACAAACAAACTTAAACACACTCACTCACTCACCTCACACACACACACACACACACACACACAGTCTGTTTATTCATGTCTTCTACTTTTCATCCTCTCTCCCTCAATATCATTCATGTCCCCTCCCCCCCCCGTCCCCGTCCCTCTCTCCCCCGGCCCTCTCTCCCCGGCCTCTCTCCCCCGGCCTCACTCCCCCGGCCTCACTCCCCCGGCCTCTCTCCCCCCAGCCTCTCTTCCCCGGCCTCTCTCCCCCCGGCCTTCTTCCCCCCGGCCTCACTCCCACCCTCCCTGTCTTTCTCCCTCTTGTTTTCATGGCCTCTTTCTCTCACACCTCAATCTCTTTCCTTGTCACTTTCACTGTCTCTCTCTGTCTCTCTCTCTCTCTCTCTCTCTCTCTCTTCTTCTCCCCTGGTGTCAGTCTCTGTCAAGGGCAGAGAACTCTCTCTGCCTCAGTCACCCTCCAAAATGTATTTTGAGAACACTGCTTAGGCACAGGCAGAACCTCCTGGTGGTGAACCTCTAGTTAGTGTTTCGTACCATCTAGAGTGTTGGGGGATCTAGTTAGTGTTCGTACCATCTAGAGTGTGGGGGATCTAGTTAGTGTTGGTGGATTCATTTTATAACGTATTTAAGGCGACATCCAGGGACTAAGGTGTAGTTATGTGTTCATTTAGCATTTACATTTAGTCATTTAGCAGATGCTCTTATCCCAGAGCGATCTTACAGTAAGTACAGGGACATTCCCCCCGAGGCAAGTAGGGTGAAGTGCCTTGCCCAAGGACACAACGTCATTTGGCACGGCCGGGAATCAAACAAGCGACCTTATGATTACTAGCCCGATTCTCTAACCACTCAGCCACCTGACTCCTCCCTAGCAGGCACTTTAATCCAAAGTGAAGTATAAATAGGTATTTGTACCTGAGACCTCCCGATCTTGCATTGCAATGCTCTGGCCTGAGCTCTACCTCTCTCCCTCCAGTCACTGTTGATGTCATCAGCGTTGGTGTGATGTCATCAGCGTTGGTGTGATGAAATGGATCCACCAGACACCAGTATTGTACGAGGGTAGAGAGCTGTTCATTCTCATCATTCTTTCTCTCTCTCTCTCCATCACCCCAGGCTCGCAAACAAATACTCCTCGGGTTCTCAAAGACACTCTGCCTTGGAAAGGGCACATGGGCATAAAAATGTTCTTTAAAATATTCCCATTACAGCTTTGCTAGAGCAGGAGTCGAGACGAGTGCAGAGCTTATGAAAGAATGAGAGAGAGAGAGAAAGAGAGAGAGAGAGAGAGAGAGAGAGAGAGGTAAGAGAGAGAGAGAGAGAGACAGAGAGAGAGAGAGAGAGAGAGAGAGAGAGAGAGAGAGAGAGAGAGAGAGAGAGAGGTAGAGAGAGAGAGAGAGAGAGAGTCTCATTACTGCTGCTTCTTAGGACAGTTGGGTCTTGAACTCCCTCGTTCTTCTCCCGAGGCTGGGATTGCACCAGATACACCCTCTGATCAGAACCATAACCAGGGAGGGAGGGAGGGAGGGAGGGAGGGGAGGGGAGGGGAGGGGAGAGGAGAGGGAGAGGAGAGGAAGAGGAGAGGAGAGGAGAGGAGAGGAGAGGAGAGGAGAGAGAGGGAGGGAGGGATGCAGAGATGTAGATGGGTAGCAATGAAGAGAGAAAACAGGAGGGAAGAAACATCCCTTTACTACACGACCTCCAGTTGTCGAGGGTCCCTGTTTTTGAACTGTGTGAAAAAGTTATATTATTACTTTACTAAATATTACATGCTGTTTGGTTTATAAAAGACACGGTTCGGGGCGATTTCAGTGTTCCTTCATGACTCACTGTGCCTGTTTACAGAGCACCACAAAAACTAACGATTCCCTGAAACAAACAACATCAAGGCCACAAATGTATTTCTTGGTTTTGCAATTAAAATGTTTTTGAATTCAATTCCTTATCATGCCAACAATGTCAACAGTGAATTTACATAGAATTGGGAAAGAAAGAGAGATCAAAGGGAAAGTGATGGAGAAGGAGTGAGAAATTAACTGACAGATTCAGGCCCTGGGACGGGAGTTTATTACACTTTAATCGAGGTCTTAGTGACCCCTGACCTCCAACCTCTGGGCAGCACCTCAGCTCAGGTCAACCCCGCGGAGGCCTGCTGCACCCTGGGAACACGGGACGGGTCACTGGCTAACCTGTTTATCCCGGTACCATAGCAACCCTGGCCGTAGCCTCAGCAAAAATAAACAAAGGGGAGAGCGGAGGCCGCAGTGTGTGTTTGTGAGTGTAAGAGAGAGAGAGAGAGAGAGAGAGAGAGAGAGAGAGAGAGAGAGAGAGAGAGAGAGAGAGAGAGAGAGCTAGAGAGAGAGAGAGGCTAGAGAGAGAGAGAGAGAGAGAGAGAGAGAGAAGAGAGGAGAGAGAGAGAGACAGAGACAGAGACAGAGAGGCAAAGAGAGAGAGAGAGAGAGACAGGGAAAGAGAGAGACTGAGAGACAGAGAGAGATTTAATGCAAATCTCTCCCCTTCTTTCCTCCTCTTCTCCTCCTCCCCTCCTCCTCCCCTCCTCCCCTCCGCAGCCTGCCAGTCAGTCGCGGTGCTCCTCATCCTCCTCCTCACCTCCTCTTTCTCCTGTCTCCCCCATGCTAAGTGGGAACACGGTCACGCTCAATTAGGCCCTTTCAGGGTCCCGGTAGGCAGAGGCCTTCCTCTGACAGCCTGCTGGGAGACCACCCCGCCTGGAGTGGGAGACCACCCCGCCTGGAGGGGGGGAGGATGGGGGCTGGGGGGGAGGATGGGGGCTGGGGGAGAGGATGGGGGCTGGGGCCTCCCCACACAGCAGCTCAACACTGGGGCTGGTTCTACAGTGCCAGTCGGGGGGCTGGGGGGGCTGGGGGGGGGGGGGTGGCAGCGGTGGGGGGGGACTGGCGCCAGCCGTTCCCAGCCCCCCAGCCCCCCGCGCCCCGTCCCTGCCTCCACCTCCCCTGTGATAGGTCTGGGTGTGGAGCTCAGCCTGCAGGTGACGTAACCCCCAGAGGGAGGAGGGGGGAGGAGGGGGGAGGAGGGGGGAGGAGGGGGGAGGAGGGGGAGATTAGAGCCACTAGTGTAGAGGTCCCTGGCACCTGTTCCTGTTTGACACAGTGGGGACAACACTTGCTCTAAAGGGTGCTGGGCGGCTGTTTGGACCAACAGGACACCCATTCAGCCAGTCCTGGACAGACCTCAATCACACACACATACTCTCCTCACACACATTCAGGTGCTGACAGACTGACCACACAAACACACTGATCGACACACAGACGCTATACAAGACAGGAGAACCACAGGCTGTGTGACAAACAACTTTCCCTCTCTTTTTCTCACCCCTCTCACTCCTAGACATGCAAACACACACACACACACAAACACACATGCAAACAGTCACAAAAAACATTCACACATACACAGTCACATTCACAAAAACCAATCCTGCAAATTACTGTTGGATCAGAGCTCTCCTATACAAACAGCAGGGGGGATCTGGGTACCCAGAGAGATAGACTATACATGTTATAGTGTGATGGGGAGAATGTGTGTGTGTATGTGTGTATATGTGTGAGTGTTTGTCTCTGTGGAAGTGTATTTGTGGTGTGTGAGTTTGTGTGTAAGTGTGTGAGTATGTGTGTGTGTGAGTTTGAGTGTCTTTGAGTGTATTTGCGTCTGTGAGTAGCAGTGTGTGTGTGTGTGTGTGTGTGTGTGTGTGTGTGTGTGTGTGTGTGTGTGTGTGAGTTCGGGTGTGGATGTACATTTACATTTAGTCATTTAGCAGACGCTCTTATCCAGAGCGACTTACAGTAAGTACAGGGACATTCCCCCCCGAGGCAAGTAGGGTGAAGTGCCTTGCCCAAGGACACAACATCAGTTGGCATGACCAGGAATCGAACTGGCAACCTTCGGATTACTAGCCCAATTCCCTCACCGCTCAGCCACCTGACTCGGATATACCGGATGTATATATATGTGTTAGAAAGTTGTGGATCCCTCCAGATGACTGTAGAATAAATGGCTGTGCTGTGCTTACTGGGGATTAGTTTAGCTCCACTGAGCAGTTTGTCAAGACGAGAGAAAAGAGAGGAGAGGAACGAAGAGGACAGGAATGAAGAGAAGGAGACAGGAGAGGAGGGGAGAGGAGAGGAGAGGAGAGGAGGGGAGGGGAGGGGAGGGGAGAGGAGAGGAGAGGAGAGGAGAGGGGAGGAGAGGAGAGGGGAGGAGAGGAGAGGGGAGGAGAGGAGAGGAGAGGAGAGGAGAGGGGAGGGGAGGAGAGGAGAGGAGGAGAGGAGGCAGCTCTCTAGTGATAGTCCTATTAGCAGATAGTACAGTACAGTATAGTGTGAGTGCTAGGAGAGTTCGAGCACTGCTGTGCTGTACTGTATCGCTGCCTCTGCTGCCTGCTCTTTATTTAACACATCCTTCTTTGTGATCAGGGTAATTAAGAAAGACTGGAGCACAATGACAAGATCACACAGTCACACACTCACGCACACACGCCTCTCATCTCCGGGTGGGTTCTCTCTGATAGCACTAATCAGGGAGGCTGAGGTCAGGAGTGCTGGAGACGACGAAGGGAGAGAAATGTCCCAGTATCTCTACGCCTCTCTCCTCTCCCCTGCCTCCCCTCTGTCTCTTCTCCCTTTCTTTCCCTCATAATAGGAGAACACAGAGAGAGAGAAAGAGAGAAAGAGAGAAAGAGAGAGAGAGAGAGAGAGAGAGAGAGAGAGAGAGAGAGAGAGAGAGAGAGAGAGAGACCTTCCCGTCCCCCCGGACTGATTGACATGTACGCGCTAAGGGAGAGACAAGAGAGGGGAGAAGGAGGGGAGGAGAGGTGGTGGATAATTCCCCTGGCTATCTCAGCTCTTAAAGGCTGTCTTATCCTTCGCACCTTTCACTCTCCCCCCTTCCCCCCTTCCCTCTCCCCCCTCGGACCCCTTTTCTCTCCACCTCTCCTCTCGTCTCACTCGCCCCACTCCTTTCTCTGCATTCTCTCCTTCTTTCCGTTTCTCTTGTCTCTCCCCTCCTCTCTCACACTCGGGTTCATTATTGGAATGCTCTGACCCTTAGGGACTTCGCTCACTCTCTCTGCCTTTCCAGTCCACAAACCCCACAGCCGGACAAAAGGCGCCTCCGGGGCGATTTGAATGTGAAACAGGGTGCTAGAACAAACTCCCTGCTTCTCCCTGGTGGAGAAACCTTAGTAGCCCTGGTCCAGGGCGGCTGTGGCAGCCTCACCAACCCCAGCCCCGGCCAGCTAGCTCTACCCTACAGAGACAGCTGCTGCCATAGGAACAAGAGATACAGCCAGATAAACGTATAGGGAGGAAGAGAGAGATGAAGAGAGAAGGAGAGAGAGTCGGAGAAAAAGAAAGAGAGGGAGATAGATAGATAAAAAAGAGAGTGAGAGAGATGGCGGATGGACAAGAGTGAACAGACACAGTGGCAGCAGAGAGGGCACATGGCGTCAGGGAACACGCCAGGAAACAGACCCAGCCTGTTTTGACACTCATCTTCTGAGACGAAACAAAATCGTTACACCAAGTGTGCAACACCACAATAACAATGTCAATTTGTGTGACATGTCGTGACATATTAAACTCCTCAACAATTACGAGTCAGTCTCTTTTGAAAGCCCTATATAAGCCGTCGCTGGCTGGTGAACTAATAATCAATCAATTTACTGATCATGCGTTGTCTGTTTAGAAACGGGAGATCTTTCGGTGGTTGCGTCTCACTACGCAGCACGAAATTAAAGAACTATTCCGTGGCAGAAGCACCGGGCCTTCCCCCGGACGATAAAGGTAATAAAGACACTCAACACTGTACAATCCTGAGGGCTGTGCACCTCGTATTATAGAAACTCTGCCGTGATCTGCGGTTACTGACTATAAGCATAAATACAGCAGTTTTATTAGAACCATTTCACAGCCAACTATTTTAGTGTAATGCGTTCGGAACACCACCTTGTCCAAATTAAGCATCCGTAAGGCAATTGTAGCAGACGGCGCTGCCAGCCCGTAGCGCGAGACCCTTAACCGGGACCCACAGTGAACAGTATTATTCCCTTGACTTACCACTGATTGTCGCGTAAAAAGGTGCGCCTGGGACGCGGAGTTTAAACAGTTCTGCTTTTCACGGTCTTTTTTCTCTCCGTTGGATTAAATCCGGTCTGTAAAGCCAGGTTAGAGAGCGCAGTCCCCGTAAAAAATTCTCGTGCAGCACCGGAATCCCAAATGCTGTGTAGTAAACTAGCCTACTACTCCTCACTGTCGCACCTGTCTCTGGCAAACGCTAAACCAGAGCGCCAGCGTGACATCCTTAAGACAACTGTGTCGTTGGTTGTGTCTGTGGCCCCCTCTACCAGCAACACGCACAACACCTGTCCTCGCGGCTGGAGAACACACCACAAAGCGCTTCTTATGTCGCGCTGTGACACATGGCGTTTCCCTATCAGCCTTGCTGCAATTCTTCTCCTCAGTCAAGACAGCCGTCCAGAATGCTGAAAGTAATTTAGAAGCGCAGCTATAGCTGACCGGCGGATAAGAAGGGCGCTGATTACAAAACAAGCCCGTGCGGCGTCCGACGGCTCTCTACCAGCTGTGCTGAGAGATTTACATCTGTCTGTATGTATCGGCCAGCATTCTCACAGTTGCGTGATCAATCATCTGTCCCAAAAGTAGTTATACTGTGTTCAGTGAAGCTGCGCACGACCGCCTCTACTCTCGTCTGTAAAATGTCATTACTGCGTCTTTTCCCACTTCTACTCTCTTCCAGTAGAGGAAAAGCATTTTTTTTATCTGCTTGCTATGCGCCCCGACTGTAGTAATCTACACCTTCCCGCCCCTGGGGTCCTGGCGGAGCCGACTTCCATTCATACGGTTTAGGAAAAATACTTGTCAGTCGCGATGCCCTGTGGAGGTTTGTAGGAGAAGGGGGAGACCAGATACGGAGCGTTCCTAGCGGGCGAATACAGCATCTTTCCCGGCGCAGTCCGTTTCTCCTGTCACCCTCAGCACAGCTAGCCCAGGAGCGAGCTCGTGCCAAATCCTGAAGCAGAGCTCACAGCGACTGGAATGGAATTAAATCCCGACTAATCGTGAGGTTTTAATTAGACTAATTGACTAGTAATAAAATAAATACGTTATAGCCTAAACTAGAATCATGATAAGAAAAGACTGCACATTAAAGGTGACCTGTTATCCAGGTATCACATTGTATTTGGCTTAACCTTTCGGATACAAAACAAGTGAGGCGTCCTCTTTAAGTGTCCTACTACTATGTCCTAAGTGTCCCACATGAGCCTGCATCCGAAGTTGTCCCACAAAAGCACAAAGTGTTTTTCTCTGGTAAGCCTATAGCTTTACATCCTCTCAACATCGGCCTTCATGTCTCTTTAAAATCCTGCTCTAAAGTAGTACAGATGACACACACACACGTGCACACTATATACTGTGTACACACAGCAACACCACACGTACAAACGACCGCTTAAAAGCAGGTAAGGATGTGACCCTCTCGATGACCATGTTTCTCCTCAGTGACAACAGGCCAGGCCTCATGTTTTTAGAGAGATAGCTGTTGGCCAACCAGGTCACAACAATAAATCAATTAAAGTGTGAATATTGGATGCCTCCTGGCATATGCGTGTTTGTCCGTGTCTGTATATGTTTGTGTGTGTGTGTGTGTGTGTGTATGTGTGTGTGTGTGTGGTTGTGTGTGTTTCTGTGGCTGCCGGCTTTCGAGTTTGTGTGGAAGTGTGTCAGTATTGGGTGCCATATTTATGACTGTTCACATACACCCGTTGAATCGTTATGTTTATGTTTATATTTTGGATCCCGCCGTAGATAAATAATTTAATTCTAAATTAGTAGTTGTGGTTCTGAGTCTCCTGCTTTGCATCAGCCCTGTGAAGCTAAAAGTTTTGAGGAGTTAAGTCAGGAGATAGAAACTTCAAATTCAGCGGAAAAGTGTTTCTTTCTTTTGTGTTGATCTCCTGTCAAGAAGAGAAGAAAAAGAAGCTGACAGATAAATAATTAAATAAACAAAACAGTGTTTTGTTCTTCAGCTCTTTCATCACCCACACTGTCTCCAAGCAGGAGAGGCAGACATGCAGACAACCAGGCAGGGAGACAGGCTGGAAGACAGACAGACACGCTGGCAGGGAGACAGGCTACGAGACAGACAGACACCCTGGCAGGGAGACAGGCTACGAAACAGACAGACACCCTGGCAGGGAGACAGGCTACGAGACAGACAGACACCCTGGCAGGGAGACAGGCTACGAGACAGACAGACACCCTGGCAGGGAGACAGGCTACGAGACAGACAGACACCCTGGCAGGGAGACAGGCTGGGAGTCAGACAGACAATGAGGCAGAGAGACAGACAGACTGTCTGGAAGTCAGACAGATCTCTGTAGACCTGTTCCAGATAAGAAAAGAGCTGTGAGTCGCAATAGAATCACAAAGGTTGGCAAAAAAAAAAGAAGTGTGACCTTTGATGGAGAACACTGTGCTTTGTAATCTTTCAACCACATCGAGGAGAATTTCGGTGGCAAAGCAGTTCTCCTGTGATGAGGGGAGGGAAGGTGAGGGGAGGGAGGGAGGGAGGGAGGGAGAAGGAGAGGAGAGGAGGAAAGGAGGAGAGGAGAGAGGAGGAAAGGAGAGGAGAGGAAGAGAGAGGAGGAGAGAGGAGAGGGAGGAGGAGAGGAGGAGGGAGGAGAGGGAGGAGGAGAGGAGGATGGAGGAGAGGGCAGGGAAGGAGAGGAAGAGGGAGGAGACAGGAGAAGAGGAGAGGAGAGGAGAAGAAGAGGGAGGAGAGGAGAGGAGAGAAGAGAAGAGAAGAGAAGTTAGCGGAGGAAAAGGATGATGCCAGAGTCGGCTCAGTGTGTCCTTGGGTTCCTCGACTCCACAGCAGGCACCGCTGTTCTCTGGAGCAGGGCCCCACAGGGCAGGGGGCAGGCCAGGGGCGCGCACAGCCAGCCTGTGATCAGTGGACGCCCCCTTCTCCTCTGGGAAGCCTTTGTTGGTCCGTGGAGCAACAACACGGTTCATCAGATGGCCAACAGATACACTGAGATATAACAGCTCATGTGATGTCTGATTATACAAGATTACACACTTGCCAGTTTGTCTCCCTTTCTCCTCAACATCTGATGAAGGGGTCCAGATATCTCTCTTTCTCTGTCTCTCTGTTTCTCTGTCTTTCTCTCTCCGCGTTGTTGCTCCACGGACCAACAAAGGCTTCCCAGAGGAGAAGGGGGCGTCCACTGATCACGGGCTGGCTGTGCGCGCCCCTGGCCTGCCCCCTGCCCTGTGGGGCCCTGCTCCAGAGAACAGCGGTGCCTGCTGTGGAGTCGAGGAACCTCCTTTTCCTCCGCTAACTTCTCTTCTCTCCTCTCCTCTCCTCCCTCTTCTTCTCCTCTCCTCTCCTCTCCTCCTGTCTCCTCCCTCTTCCTCTCCTTCCCTGCCCTCTCCTCCCTCCTCCTCTCCTCCTCCCTCTCCTCCCTCCTCCTCTCCTCCTCCCTCTCCTCTCTCTCTCTCTCTCTCTCTCTGTCTCTCTCTCTCTCTCTCTCTCTCTCTCTCTCTCGCTCTATCTCTCTCTCTGTCTGTCTGTCTCTTGTCATAGACTCAATGTTGCGGTCCCTGTTTTGTTGTAGTGGTGATATACTCCAGGGATCTCCAACCCTGTTCCAGGTGATCCGCCTGCCTGTAGGTTTTTTCTCCAACACTAATCTTGCACACCTGATTATAATAATCAGTTGGTTGATTAGGTAACTAGTGTCAAATCAGGTCAAATCAGTGTGGTTGGAGCAAAAACCAACAGGCAGGCAATTCTCCAAGAACAGTGTTGGAGAGTCCTGCCTAACAATATGTTCTCTTCTTATCTGAATGTTCCAGTACGTTTTGACCTGCTTTTGTAATACTCTGCAATCTGGTCTGGCTGAGTCTTGGCCTGCACTTCTCACGGCTGTTCATAACGATGAACACATGTACAGTACTCACTAATACAATCAGCCAGTGCCCAGCCCACAACCCATGGGTATCAACTTGATGTCTACAAATGAAAATGCAATTACTGAGGATTTTCACTTGGTGTATGTCCAGACCGGACATGATCAACGAGTCGACCGGTTCAGACCGGTCTCCGAATGATTGGTTTAGAGAAAAAAAGTGTGTGTGTGTGTGTGTTTTTTTTTTGCGTGTGTGTATTTGTGCGTGTTTGAGAGGGGCGGAATGCTGGCAATGTCATGGCCGCCATCAATCTGTCTGTGTGTGTGTGTGTGTGTGTGTGTCTGTGTGTGTGTGTGTGTCTGTGTGTGTGTGTGTGTGTGCAGCAGGGTGGAGGGTTGATGAAGAGGGAGAAGGGAGAGGGAGGGAGTGGAGAGAGGGGAAGAGAGATAGAGGAAGAGATAGAGGAGACAGTGGAGGAAGAGAGGAAAGGAGAAAAGCAGACCCTGCTTCTGTTTCTGTCTCCTGCTTACTTGCTGGCTGACTGGCCGGCTGGTTAGCTTTCAGACTGGCTGTTGAGCGCCCGATTAAACTTACTATGGCTGGCTTGCCGCCTTGCTGGTTAGCTGGCTGGTTGGTATGGTGACTTCCTGACAGCTTGGCTGGCTCACTGGATGGCTGACTGGCTGACTGACTGACTCAGATAAGCAGGCAGTGCCAGGCGTGAAATGAGCCTGCTAGTATAAACACCAGAGGATACTCATGTAGGCAGCAAACAAACAGAGTTTGTGAAAATCGTACACTAACTGCAGTGCTGTGGTAGTGTTACCTGCAGAAGGCCACAGACAGCGGGGGGGCCTCCTTAGAGAAGGTCTACCCTTTACTGCTGGGGAACCATTGATTAGCCTGTGTGTTGCTTCAAATTTCTGCTGCAGTTTTTGTCTCGCCCAGAGCTACCAAACTTAGGCTCGTACTTTATGAGGCAGTGTTTTTATGCGGTAGTTGCTGATTTTAAGTTTTCAACAGGAAGTCCACAAATCATAGTCGTGATATGCTCCATCAACCCCCTCAAAGGTCATATAACTCATTGTACAATACTGCTCTGTATCAATATGTCGTTTTCTGAATCCTAATACTGAAGAACACAGCCAGGCCTAGCTAATGACTCTCAGGAGACTTCACCAGAACGCTGATCTGTTCACACCTCCGGTATATGTTCAATTATTACAACCCCCCCGACACACATAACCGTTTATGTATTATTTTTCGTGACTATATCTAATTCGCATCATAAATCTGTTGTAGGAATCCTCCGTGGTGGAAAAACACAAGAGAATCTCTCTGTAAATTAGTTGATTTTTCGTAAAACACCGCTGAACCATAAACATGCCGTGACTGGTGAGAATCGATCTAATCCTTAAAACTAAAAGCCCTGCGGAGCCGGTAAAAAAAGCACCGTGCTCTGGACGTTGGCAGTGGTACTGTAAGCTACAAGAGGTGCCCGATACTTCAGCCAGACACTCAGAAAAGGTCCACCTCAACACCATGGTGTTGTTGTCACACTCTGATGCATGGCCAACCCCTAGCTCTCTATATTACTTCCACGTGAAGTATGTTCTTGTCCGCTCATATCCCACCAGGCCCGTGGTCAAGGTCACGCCTTATTAATACGTCATTGGGCCATATATCGCCAGGGCAAGAGTTCAGATCAGGTTTCAACCTTGGGATGATTTGTTGCCGTGGGTTATATGTTACCGATACCTGTTAGTGGAGCTCGAGACTCCGGAAATAAGACACAGGACTCTCGGAAATGAAAGTTCGGGGTCTTAAGATGAAGGAACTGATTCAGGACCAGGGTTCTGCCCTGCACAGATGACCTCAGTCAAAATGCTGGTCCTAGACAAGCGGTGACAGGTGATATATCATATATGGGGGCCATGATTGTGTTGTGTGGATGGACTAGTGAAGCAACACAGCCAGCTGGAATTATAATCTGAACGTATTTAGAAGCTCAAGGATCCTTTGACCTCACAAACACTGCAGAGCTTGGAGCACTGTGAGGAAATGACAGCCATGATTTAAGCCAGGAGAAACTGTGTCGAGGAAAAACATGTTTGAAATGTTACCGGTGTGGAACACCTGAAACAGCTGGATTGTCCACGTTCACAAATCTCAGAACAAATGTTTTCCATTACTTTATAATTGTAGCGCATGCTTAGCTGAGACCACTTCTAGAGTGTGGATCAAGCTCTCTCTTTGATCCTGATGGATACTTTTTATTACTCTCGTTTCCGCTGGCAACAACCGCGTAACCACGGCAGAAGGACAAGCCAGACCGTTGAAAGTCCTCGTTTAGCGCTCTCGCGCCATTCTGGAACACACAGCATCCGATTGCACCTGGGGTCTAAGGAGGCCTTGAAGCCGTCCTGGAGAACCTTGTGTTCTCATTGCTCTCTGTCGGGGGATCTAAGGTGGAAAGAAAGAAAATAAAACCGAACAAAGCTGAGTTAATGAGACACAGACCATGTAACTAATTCCGAAGCAGGATGATATTGTAGGTAACATTAGTCGCTGTACCTCACTCTGAAAGCATGCCAGCAGACTGGGAGATGTGCTGGTCTGGTCGGGGAGCCTTCCCCTTAGGCTGAGGAGGGAAAAGGGATCGTTTTCTTAAGGCATCAGTGAATTCCTTGTTATCTCCCAATCTACAATTACTCAATCACCACAACAATTTAGGCGACGGTCAATTGGCTCAGTGGAGCATTGGGTTAGGGCATAAGATGAAACAGATGGCGCTCAATGCCCACTGGGCACGTACTGGTAACCTACCAGCAGAACAGGAGGAAGAGGAGGGCATAGGGGTGGGGGTAGAGGAGAGGAGAGGAAAGACAAGGAGGAAGATTAGCAGGAACAGACAGAGGGGGGATGAAAGGGTACAAAGGGGGGGGGCGAGCCTGAGTTAGAGGAAGAGGGGTAGGAAGAGAGAGGGGGGGGGGCTAGGGGGACGTTGGGGAACATTAAATCCCAACTCTCCATTGTATATGAGCCTTAACAAGGCCCATGATATATGAGTAGACCACTGAGGTCAAGGCATAGGACATGGCAGACAGACAGACAGGCAGGCAGGCAGGCGGGCAGGCGGGCAGGCAGAGACACAGACAGACAGGCAGGCAGGCAAGCAGGCAAGCAGGCAAGCAGGCAGAGACACAGACAGACAGGCAGACAGGCAGGCAGGCAGGCAAGCAGGCAGAGACACAGACAGACAGGCAGGCAGGCAGGCAGGCACGCACGCAGGCGGCCAGGCAGGCGGCCAGGCAGGCTGGCAAGCAGACATGTTCCAATGGTGTTCTTCCACTCAGTTGTCAGTTTCGGGTCTTGTACTGCACACCAGGATTAATGTTGACTTTCCCGGGGCTGGCAGGCAATAACTAATGTGTCCATAGAATTTCCTTGTCCAAAAAGAAATGTCTGCAGCCACTCAGAGTTATGATAGCCATATTCAACTCTTCTATGTCAGCCCTTCCAGCCTATTGGATGACTGAACATAAAAGGACAGACAAATGAAAATTCTAATATTCCAGTGTAATGGCAATACCCTGAATGAATTGGAGGACTTTTTAAAGGGAAATTGGATCTTGCATAACAAACACGCTTAATAGAAATTTAGCAACTAGCGCGCTGGGAGTCGCTTTCAGCCTGCTAGCGACACAGAGGCCTAGTGTTCCATAGCTTTTCAAGGCCATAAAGGGGCTTTTTATATCATTCGACTTCCACCTCAGGAAAGAATGGAAAATCTTTATCGCTTTATAAACAATTCGCAGAAAAAACCTTGCATAATGTATGAAAAATAAATTTACTCAGGCAACACAGGCCTCCAGTTTCTGTCCTTCCTCTCCTCTGCATATATGTTTAGTGAATGGCTTGGTGAAAAGACACGCAGGAATGTAGGGTCAGGCTCTGTGGGGGTCACAGGGAAGTTGTTTAGGCCTCCGTGATGTGTTCTGAAGAAGAGAAGCCTTGAGCAGCTCCAAAACTCTGGAGCTGTAGGGTGTAGCTCACCTCGTGGGTAAAGACTGCCCCCTACAGGCGGACGTGTTAGTTGCATGTTGTCAAACCGTGTCAGAGGTTGTAGAGTGAAATATCCGCAGAGATTCAGATGTTTGTTTTTGAGGGGGGGGAGGGGAGACTGGCTGAAATCCATGGTGACCTTTGTTCCTCGAGGACACCAGATGTGATTCATGGGCTGATTTGTAAGTGAGAGTTTATTGGACTTTGTTCTGCCAGGTGTATCATATTTATTAATATGAGTCAATTTCCTGAGCACCTGACTACTATGATCACAGGTGAAACAGTGGTGTGTGTGTATAAGTGTGTGTAGTGTGTGTGCGTGTGTCGGGGGACTGCCCCCTGAAATCTGATTGGCTACACCGATGTAGCGTCCCTGGGAACTCTTTCTGAGAGATCTTTAGTACTTGCATGACCTGATCTGACGTTGTGATATTAATTTAATTTCAAGTCATGCAGTGATTCTGTGAGCATGACACCGAGATGTTAAGTTTGCTTCATGAAGGAAAGAAGGGAAAATACAGTTACAAAGATAAACATGTCACCTTTAAGACTTTACCCTATCTTTCCATGTATGGTTATGTCTGTCATCTAACCTTTTATCAAGATGAGGAAAACAATCTTCCTAATCATATGTCTTGCTTAATCCAGTTATGAGATATCCTATCAGGGCCGGATGCATCCTGCTTTGACTGGGGGGGCAGTGAACATTTCTGGGGGGGCATCATGATTACGGAAGGGGGTCGTATAATTTTTTATATAACCATTATGTTATCATTTTTGAGTCTGCTTAACGATCCGAGTGTTAATCAGGCACGGAGCCAGACGTTATACACATTCGGGGCTTAACCCAAACCCATGACATATCCTGGGTTTGATGTGATGCTGGATAGGATCCTCCACAGTGCGAGTGTAACCATTTTGGCTGAAGTCAGAAGGAGCTTGGGGGGCGCGGCAGAAATCTGGGGGTGCGCAGCCCACCACAACCCCCCCGCCCCTGGATCCGGCCCTGTATCCTATGTCTGGGCTGCTTGATTTAACCTTAAAGATGATGGCAGAATATGTCTCTCCTGTCAGAGATAGAAAACAGACACAGATCTTAACCAAGTACAGGCTCCGTGACCACAATTTGGCGATTGAAAAACACAAACACAAAAAGGTTTGAGGTTGAGATAGACATGCACTTCCTCCTACAATGTAAAACATTCAAAGAAAGAAGGATCATTTACTGTAGTTCAACTCTAATTTCAGCCAACATGCCACAACCTGCTAAAGACACACAGCACTCACACCTTTACACAATATACTGTAACCTTTTAGTATTTTCTTGTTTTTATCTATTAAATGAATGTATTTTGTTTATTTGATGATGCTTTGGCCTTGTTTTCATTGTGACATTCATGCCAATAAAGCTAAAAGTGAATTTAGAGCCTACATCAACTTTCTATTCTACTTTGACACAGCAGCCACTGATTGGTTAACTTTCGGGAACGGTCAACTCCGCCTTGTCTCGTGTGTTTCTGGTAAAGAGGCTTGATCGCGACCTGCCTAGTTCAGAAATTGGCTGAACGCGGGTCATTGCAGGACAGGACATCAAGCATTCAAATCAGGTCAGTGACATTAACTGTAAGATCGTTGCCCAATTCTTCTAAACTAAATGAAACTTAAAAGTTAAAACGTATGCGTTAGCTGCTAAACACAACAATTTGAGCCTATAGTCAACGAATGTTCAGTTCGGCTAGTAGTGATATATATTTTATGAAATTAAGGCATTTAAGGCTATTATAGCCAGCCAGCTGTTGTTCCAAGTGCCCACTAACCTTGAACTTTTGTAGCCAATTTAAACCTTATTTGCCAAAATGTCTACTGTAGCAACGCAATGTCTAGATAGCTGTCACTGGGAAAATCCCCATTTTGAAGTAAAGTTCATTGGCTTTAAATAGTCGAGAAGAGTCTTTCCCAATCAGTTTTGCACAATATTCTTACCAGAAGATGACAGTTTGACCTGGTGTCTATATTATTACGCATCCCTTGTGATACGTAGTAGGAAATGAGTCATTCTTCTTTCATCATGCGATAGATACTTGGAATATCAGAGCACATTTCTTGCTGGAGGCCTACCAAAATCTGAATCAGAACAGGAATGTTAATGCTGGCGGCTTTGGAGAGTTAAACTGGTCTGACTTTCGCTTTTAGCGACATTTCACTACCAGGACGTAGCTGTATTAATAAGGCTGTCCGTTGTAACAGCTATGAAATATACTGCCGGAATAAACTGTTCCTTTATTATATTTCAAATGTCAGTAAAAAGTTCTCTTTTGCTGGCGGTTTAATGGCCTTCTCGTGTCCACTATAGGCGTATTACAAAGATAAGTTCGTTATGTGATGTCCTTAGACTGGTTCATTAAGGCCTGCCATCTTCATAAAAACACCATACAGTCGTATCAGTTGCTTATATCTAGCCATCTCCGTTTGTGGGTTGTTATCAGTGTCAGGTATTAAGTGTAAAGACTTTGCTCCAAGTAGTGTTATGCTGTCCCTCTGAAAAAACACCTAAATTAAGAACTACAGCTAAGGTATCTCTACCACGTGTCTCCTCTCCAACTGTTTAGTGTTGTAGGTGTGGGCACAAGTCACTTCAGGTCACGAATCACAGAATATTAGTCTCATCAGAACAGGAAGGCAATTCCTCTATAAAAAGACAACAGGGGAGAGATTCAGGGTCACTTAAACTATCTGAAGATTTATTGACATCCAAAAATAGAGCTCAGGTTTTAGGCTACTTGGGACAGCCTAGAGGCTATATAGATTTTTTTTAAGGTTTAAGGTTTGTTCCCCATATAAAGTGCAGGCACATTCTACTTATCAACCTAGCATTCTAGATACAAACATTCTACTGTAACTATGAGATCGACTGTGAGTTGAGAGAATTTAGAGTTAGAATGGTAACATCATTAGTGAGTGTTCCATCATTTCATTGTGATGTCATCCTCTTTGATTTTGGGATATTTTGGGAGATTCACTCAGAACTTTCGTGATCATAAACTGTCTCATAGAATTTGACAGAGTAGATCTGACAGGAGTTTATTTCAGGTTGTTTGTCTAACCAGCAGTAAGACAGTGTTGAACTCCCAAGCCCCTCGTGGAAGACATTCAGCTGTCAATAAAGCTGCCAAGTCAAAACTCTGCCTGTCGATCCGTACATCCTGAGGTGAATATCTATTTTCTGCTCCCCCCCCTCTCTCCTCCCCTCTCTCCTGGCAGACATTGAGGACATCTTGTAACCATGGAAGACACTGGGAAGACTAACGCAAGAAGTGCTGACTCATCTGAGGTTGCTAATGGAGACCAGCAGGTGAGCGTCTCTTGTCAGTGTGGTGGTGAAAATTGAGTGATCGGGGGCCAGGGACGGATGTGATCACACTGTAGTTTCACTTCCAAATCTGAAGTGCAGAAGCTAGTATTCAGGGAGGAAGATGGGAGGTGGTGTGTTGTTGTTGATGGGTGTTTTGTGTCCCTCCCCCATCCCTCACCCATCCCTCCCCTCCAGAGCGTGGTGTCCCGAGTGGGAAGCCTTCCCCTGGTCAGCTCGGCGTGTGGGGTGGTCTCCACCGCCTACACCACCACCAGGGACAGCGTGCCGCTGCTGAAGGGTGTGATGGACGTGGCTGAGAGCGGGGTCAGGACCCTGGGGGCCGCCGCCACCACGGGGTCCAAGCCCATCCTGGATCGTCTGGAGCCTCAGAGTAGGTTCCTGTCAGACGGCACAGCTCCTCTCCTGGTTCCTGGAGAGTCGACACACACACACAGTCACAAATGAAGAGAAAGGAGTCATTTAGATACTGATTCATACACAGATGATGTACAGTAGTGCCTGCTTGCCGGTCGCCTGCTCACGTTTCTGTCTGCTTGGCAGTTGCGGCGGTAAACGAGTATGCCATGAAGGGGCTGGACAAGATGGAGCAGAATCTCCCGATCCTGCAGCAGCCTGCTGACAAGGTGAGCCAACCTCGTCCCTCACCTCCCCCCTCCTGCCTCACCTCCCCCCTCCTGCCTAACCTCCCCTCTCCTTCCTCACCTCCCCTCTCCTGCCTCACCTCCCCTCTCCTGCCTCACCTCCCCTCTCCTTCCTCACCTCCCCTCTCCTTCCTCACCTCCCCTCTCCTTCCTCACCTCCCCTCTCCTGCCTTACCTCCCCTTTCGTGCCTTACCTCCCCTCTCCTGCCTCACCTCCCCTCTCCCCCCTCACCTCCCCCCTCCTGCCTAACCTCCCCTCTCCTGCCTCACCTCCCCTTTCGTGCCTTACCTCCCCTCTCCTGCCTCACCTCCCCTCTCCTGCCTCACCTCCCCTCTCCTGCCTCACCTCCCCTCTCCTGCCTCACCTCCCCCCTCATGCCTCACCAGCACCAGAGAAGAGAGATGGATGTCTTATCACTGTTGATTCGTTTTGTTGCTTCTGAATTGTGAAACTTGGGTGTCGAGATCATTTCAACGTGATCCTGCACCAGAGCTGTTCCTAATGAACCATGTTCTCTCCTTCCTTCCACTCCATTCACCCCTTCCTCCGTTCTCTCTTCTCTCCACTCCTTCTCCTGGTCTCCTCTCTTCTTCCTTCCTTCCACCCCTCCTCTCCCCTCCCCTCTCCCTACCACTTCCTCCCCCCCAGCTGGTTTCAGACACGGTGGGTATGATGTACCAGTCTGTGTTCGGGGCCAAGGATGCCATGGTGGGGGCGATGATGGGGGGCGTGGAGATGACCCGCGCGGTGGTCAGTGGAGGCTTCAGCACCGTGATGGGAACACGGGTGGGCCAGATGGTCAGCAGTGGTGTGGGCCTGGTCCTGACCCGGTCTGAGGACTGGGTTGAACACAACCTGCCACTCAGCGAGAAGGAGCTGGGTCAGTGATTCGTGGATGAATGAGGGGGGAGGGGGGGGGGGTGTCATGGATTGAGAACTGATTGATTGATGAAATACTTATGTTGCTTTATGCCCAAGGAAAGATGCAACAATCAAATGTCATCCATCCCTCTCTCTTTCCATCTCTCTTTCCTCTCTCTCTCTCCCCATCTCCCTCCTACAGCTGAGCTAGCAGAGCCTGGTCCTAGTGTGAAAGAGACCCCGGCTGTGAAAGACACTCCGGCTGTGGGCTCCAGCTACTTCGTCCGCCTGGGGAAGCTGTCTGCCAAGGTGCAGGAGCGAGCCCTGCAGCTGTCCCTGCAGCGTGCGCAGCATGCCCGGGACTCCTCCTATGCCGCCGTGGGCCAGATCAGCAGCACCCTGGACCTGCTGGAGAGGGCTCGCTCGGCCAGCAACCAGCTAGGGGGCGCCCCTGAGCAGCTGCTCCAGCGCTGGAGGGACTGGAACGAGGGCCACCCTGGGGAGGCGGTGGCCATGGCGGAGGTGGACGCAGGACCCAAGGGCGAGACCGAGGTGAGGGATTCTGGGATATGTTTTGTTTTGATACGGGGGGGGGGGGGGTTTAATAAGGCTTAACTAAACTTGCCTTGTCACCGCCCCTTCGTGTAAAACAAAAAAAGGCTTTCTGTTGAAGGTTGTGAGTGGTATTTTTTGTATGAATATTCATTCACTGGCAAGGGAGTCAGATGGCTGAGCGGTTAGGGAGTCGGGCTATTAATCAGAAGGTTGTTGGTTCGATTCCCGGCCGTGCCCCCCAAAAAATGACGTTGTGTCCTTGGGCAAGGCACTTCACCCTACTTGCCGCAGGGAAAATATCCCTGTACTTACTGTAAGTCGCTCTGGATAAGAGCGTCTGCTAAATGTAAATGTGAATTATCACGTACACAAACGCAACCCCTTCCAGAGAAACATTTCTCTTTTTCCATCCATTCTACTGTGTTGTATTTTCCGCAGCTGGAAGGGAGGACCTTGTCCATGGTGCGGGGCATGAGCGACCAGCTCCGCACCGCTTGCTTAGGCGTGGTCTCCAGTGCCCAGGGTCTTCCAGGGGTGGTCCAGGACCAGCTGGCCAACGCTCGCCAGGCAGCCGAAGACCTGCAATCATCCCTGGGCAAGACCAGCTCCCTCACCCCTGTCCTCCTGGAGCAGAGCCGAAAACATCTTAAACAGGTCGGTCTGAGGCTGGATCCTAGGCTGCTGACCAATCAGGTTAGGCGACACCAGGGAGGATGTGGGTGCTAGCTGTACATTCAACTAACCTGTCCATCTCTAGACACAGATTTCTAATTCCTGACTTGTCTTGATACATTTTGTAGCAGCAATATTTCAAACAGATGGCAGTTGATTCTGGCACTGACACTGAATTAATGGTGTACCCCCCCCCCCCCACACACACACACACACGCACGCACCTGGCTCTGCTGTAATCTGCCCGGTAACAGCTGACAGGTGTGTTTTGTGTCCCCAGGTGCGACACTCGCTGGATGGCGTCATGGAGTACCTCCTGAACAACACTCCTCTGAACTGGCTGGTGGGGCCTTTTGCCCCTCAGGTCACAGAGAAGGGCGAGGGGGCGCAGTAGAACCAGGAAGGGAGAGCGAAGATTCGATCCGATTGGTTCTGCCTTGAAACAACCCTCGGGCATCTGTGAAGATCAGATGTTGTTTTTATAAAGCATAAGTTAGCGATATGGTGCAGTTGTAAAGCAAAAATTGTCCTTCTGATGGGATGTTTAGAGTTGTGGCCCCTCTAACACCTGGGGGTTGGTTTATTGGGGAGAATTTGAGCACTGATTGGCTGATACCGTGCTTTGACCTCGCTTTATAATGAGGCCTTAATGAGTGTGGCTTTTACGGTGTGTGTGTGTGCACATCACTCCCTACCACCTAGTTAATGATACACGCTGTGTAGAAAGTCTGCACTTGGATCTTTGCACTTAAGTCCCGCACTGCACTAGAAAATCCACACTAAGCTGTAATATCATGTGATCTGTGTGAAAATCTGATCAGAGATTTCCGACTACTGAAAATGGCAGCTATTCATGTTAGTTGTTGTTTGTTGTGGAAGGGAAGGTTGCTGTTGCTAAGACGCAGAAAAACATGACTTGTGAGCGAGTAATAAACTTGTGAACCTGTGTAACATTAGGCTTAGTGCATATCTGGGAGTCAGCATGTTGTTGATGATGTGAAGAGGCTCTCTGGTTTAACTGCTTTGCAATTCACACAACTCCTGCCTGATCACATATCTAATATATCAACTATATACTGGAATGCACCATTTAAATCCATATGTTTACATGGTCCCCTCAGTAACAATGAAAATATAAGCTTTAGTGAAATTGACAAGATTTGTCTGTCTAATGCTCCACCACTTCATAGTGCCTTAGCATTGTCAAATCTGACCTGCTGTTCTACATAATGCAATGAAATAATGTGTTTTTTGTTTCAATATGTCTGGCAAAAAAATAAAATATTTTAGAAAGTTTCTTTGCATATTATTTTACTTGACAAAAGATAAGTGCAGACAATATAGAATCTGGAAGATGTGTGCGAACAAGTTAAATACTGCACTGTCTGCACAGTAGAGTTATTTTTTACTCTTCCTCAAAAATACACACCTGATTGAATCATCCAATAGTTTCACTATGGGACGGAATATTGTATGAACTGTTTTTATATTGACAGCCGTGTTAGAAAAACCTGGTCCCACTCTTGTGTTTTCAGACTAAAGGGTTTAGGTCACTGTTTTCAGAGCATTGTCTTCGATCTATGAAAGAAAAGAAAGATTCGTGTATTTGAGGGAAAATATGAATTGTTGGTCAGGGTGACGTCATGATCGTTGTTTGAATGTCGGGAGCCAGCGCTGGTGAGGAGGCCGCGCGCAGTAACACACTAATTACACTTGTACATATTTTTTGAAGACCAAGGTCGACGACACCCTTCGACGCTTCGTATTTCAGGTACCGCTATGTTCATGTCAATAATAAAAACGGTCTTGTTAATGTACTTGAATTCGAATCGTCCAGGTGGCCGTTCGGATGCGTTGCTATTAGCTTTTAGCTTAGCTAGCACTACAGCTAGCCTAGCCTAGCTAGCTATCTAACCCAAAGACAAAGTGTGGTGTCAGATGTGGTAGCGACCGCTAGCTGGCTACGTGGTTGTTACGCTAGTTGGCTAGTTAGCTACATCGCTTGCTAAGCTAGTTCAACGAAAACAAAGTCGTACCGTTATTTTTCCAAAGGTCATTGTTTATTCTTTTGACTATATTATGTTATTAACTATTTTATTGAGTGTTTGCCTGTTGTTGTCTAGCACCTCAAAATTCTGACGTCGCCTGTCTTATTTGTTTTTTGCAAGCTACAAGTCGGACAAGACAGCTGAGCTATCTAGTTATTTGCTTGTATGTGAAGCGAGGACGTATCACAATTTCATTAGACTGCGGACAAACTAGTTAGACTGTTGTCAGTGACCTAACTAGTTGTAAAATATGCTTCTTGTATTTCGTTTGTTTGGTCTGAATCTTCGATTTCAAGCTACTGCAGATATTGTTCTTTGTTTTCAAGTTTGCTTGTCCCGACCAAAACATTTCATGAGGGCGCTGTAATTTATCGCTCGGGTAGATAGCAAGCCAGCAACCCTCACCCTAAAAGAACCATAGAGAAAGCACTGTTTTTCATTGTTTGTCGAAATGGCCAAAGTTTATTGTTTGCTTTGACTAGCTAACACTAGCTTGACTAAAGCTAGCTATTTACCCCCGTAGCTATAGCTAATACAATGATTGTTGTGACACAGCGAGTCCACTGCCATGACAATCTGGGAGACGTTTCTCATACATATCCATTGTTGAGTCAAACAAGGGGAGATGGTCTTTATTGTTTGTAATAAAAACCCACTCCATCATCAGATCAGAGTGCTGTCATCATTTATCCGACTGTATGCCTTTTGTAGCTCGGTGTAAGCACTGTTGTCAAGGCTGTCTCATCTTGTTTGTGTCATGGATTCAAGTAATCGCTTTGGTCAGAGAATTGACGCGGTGAGCTTTGATCTCACTGTAGTTGAGTCCTGGTATCAAAGTGATGCAGAAATGCTCGCAATCATCAAATACAGAAACGCACGGAAAACACAAGGATGGCATCAGAACCAGTTTCTTTTCTTGCTTTTGTAGACGTCTACCACTGCAGTCCTCTCCTGCTCCAATGCCTGTCTCCAAGCTCTTTTAGCCTATTTCTGATGAGGCTAGCTGTATCCTAGATTCCCAAGTAACCAAAAGGGAACCCAGTTTGAACTTAAAGCTAATTGTTGACCATGTTTATTTTTTCCTTGTAACCAAAAAGAGCACTTACCTAACTAGTCTTGACTAACTCTTCAACCCCCCCCCCCCCCCCCCCCATTTCCAGGACTCTCCTCTCCCACCCCCCCTCACCCCCCCCCTCTGTCAGTGAGCATGGCTCAGGAGACCAATCAGACACAGGTTCCAATGCTTTGCACTATGGGATGCGGTTTCTATGGTAACCCCCGCACCAACGGCATGTGCTCAGTCTGCTACAAGGAACACCTGCAGAGACAACAAGGCGGGGGTCGTTCCAGCCCCCCTGGTGGTGAGAAAGGTAGGCTGGTGGGCCGGCCTGGGGTGGGTGGGTGGGGGGGGGGGTTGAGGCTGCTAAAAGGGGCTGGAGAATGTGGTAGCAATTGATGCTCAACCTTGGCATTAAGAAAGCAAGAGAGAGCTTTCTCATTGGGTGACAAATGTTGTGCCTGTCACGCTGCTTGTCCAGTCAGAGAAGCCGTGTTGTCCTGTCTGTGGTGTTGTTATGCCTCAGAAAATGAAGGTTTGGGAAATCATCCACATCAGAGCAGAATCTGCAGCTTTGTGCTCTTTATTAAAGTCTGTGTGTGTGTGTGTGTGTGTGTGTGTGTGTGTGTGTGTGTGTGTGTGTACACAGCTGCCACGTCTCCAGTGGGGTCTCCGGGAGCAACTGGAGTGTCGGTGGAGAGCTCGACGTCAGAGCCCAGCGTGGAGAGTTTCCCACAGCCCGAGGACAGGACACCCAGGTAGGCTGGTAGGCCCTCTGCTGGGTGCAGGACACCCAGGTAGGCTGGTAGGCCCTCTGCTGGGTGCAGGACACCCAGGTAGGCTGGTAGGCCCTCTGCTGGGTGCAGGACACCCAGATAGGCTGGTAGGCCCTCTGCTGGGTGCACGACACCCAGGTAGGCTGGTAGGCCCTCTGCTGGGTGCAGGACACCCAGGTAGGCTGGTAGGCCCTCTGCTGGGTGCAGGACACCCAGGTAGGCTGGTAGGCCCTCTGCTGGGTGCAGGACACCCAGATAGGCTGGTAGGCCCTCTGCTGGGTGCACGACACCCAGGTAGGCTGGTAGGCCCTCTGCTGGGTGCACGACACCCAGGTAGGCTGGTAGGCCCTCTGCTGGGTGCAGGACACCCAGGTAGGCTGGTAGGCCCTCTGCTGGGTGCACGACACCCAGGTAGGCTGGTAGGCCCTCTGCTGGGTGCACGACACCCAGGTAGGCTGGTAGGCCCTCTGCTGGGTGCAGGACACCCAGGTAGGCTGGTAGGCCCTCTGCTGGGTGCACGACACCCAGGTAGGCTGGTAGGCCCTCTGCTGGGTGCACGACACCCAGGTAGGCTGGTAGGCCCTCTGCTGGGTGCAGGACACCCAGGTAGGCTGGTAGGCCCTCTGCTGGGTGCTGCTGATACGCTGCCAGCTGGAAGTCAGGGCTCTGACAGGAAGCTGTCACTCAGATGTTGTTGTGGTTGTTGTTGTTCATTCTGGTTCCTCCACCTTACAACTCACCACTCATGGACACTTGTGGATTATCACTCTGATTGGTTTACTTATTTATTCATGTGTGTGCGTGCATATGTGTGTGTGCATACATGCATGTCTGTGTGTGTTTAGCCCCAGTTCCCCCAGCCCGGTAACCCAACAAATGACAGCGATGAGCATCTCCCAGGACACGGCAGCCACCGATTCAGACCGGGCGGATGAAGATGAGGACGAGGGATCGTCCAAAAACACAGGTCCGATCCCCGACAACACACACACACACAGCAGCCCTTTTGTGTATTGTCTGAACACACACACACAGCAGCTCTTGTGTGTATTGTCAGAACACACACACACACACACACAGCAGCTCTTGTGTGTATTGTCTGAACACACACACATCAGCTCGTGTGTGTATTGTCTGAACACACACACACACACACAGCAGCTCTTGTGTGTCAGTCCCCAGATATGGAGTGTGTGTCTGAGCCGGCCCACTGATGTGTGGTCTCTCCTCGCAGGGCCGGGAGGGGAGGCAGGGCAGGCGGCGTCTGACGGAGACCAGACCCCGGATAAAAACAAGAAGAAGAACCGGTGCTTCACCTGCCGGAAGAAGGTCGGGCTGACCGGTGAGAGGAAAAAGAATCATAGAAATACTGGCGCCGGTCGCTTACTTCCCTTACTTTTGTCATTTCTTTGTTCCATCCTTCCTTCTGTTTTTCCTTTCCTTCCTTTCTGTTTGCCTGCTTCTGTCGTTTTTTGTTTTCCCCCTCCACTTGTTTGTTGTTGTTCCCCCATGACCTGCCTTCCTTTCGCTCCTCCGCATCGATGTTTTGTGCCCAGTCACGTCACATTAGTGACCTCAGTGAGGTCAGGGAGGAAGGAATGACACTATGAGGATCTCAGATTCTTTTTTCCTCTCTGTTTCCTGCTCGCTCTCTCTCTCTCTCTCTCTCTCTTTTTCTCTCTACTATCCACAGACAGCGTTCAAAGGGTTTACAGGGCATTGAACTAATCTGGGAACTGCTTGTATCTTCTCCAGTGTGAGCTATTAGGTGTTTGAAATGAAGATGCGTGTGTTTACCCCCGAGGCCCCTGCTAACAGGCCACGCTCTTCTCAGATCATACACAGCACTTCAAAAAGACAGAGCCGTTTTCATCACGCTGTCAAGGTCAAGCGTAACGAAATAATGTTGCCTTGGTCTGGTGTAGCAGCTGGGATGCTACACCACCCCGCTGTCACCCCGCAGATCCACCAGGCTCCTCCCCCCTGTTACCCCACAGGTCCACCTGGCCCCTCCCCCCCTGTCACCCCACAGGTCCACCTGGCCCCTCCCCCCCGTCAGGGGCTTCTCATTACCAAAGGGCTTCTGTTGGAGGACTTGTAACAGAACAGGCTGGTCTGAGTACGGGGCAACATACTGCAGGCTGGTGGGGCATTTCCCGCTCCAGGGCATTTCACAGTGTACTGCTGGCTGGCACGCGGATGTTATGTGCTTCTCATCCACAACAGCCCTGGGAAGTCCTTCCTTCAACCCTCCCCCCCCCCCCCCCCCCTGTGGACGTCAGTTGCTAGCCAACTGACGTCAGAGACCTACAAAGTCATTGTGCTCCAGTTTGAATGGAGCCAAGGGTCACCTACAGTACAGACAGTTATGCCATCAATGAACAGAGATGGTGGATAGAGAGTTCAAATCTTTAATGATGCTTTAGCGGTTTGTTTCTATAATGACGGGTACTCACTCACTCATTCAAATTGTTTATGTTGTCATTGTCCAGACAGTCGTTTAACCTAAGGCTTCTGGTACTATGCAGGAAGAACTATGCAGGAAGAACTCAGTAGTCAGTTGGTTGAGCGGTGAGGGAATCGGGCTAGTAATCCGAAGGTTGCCAGTTCGATTGCCGGTCATGCCAACTGACATTGTGTCCTTGGGCAAGGCACTTCACCCTACTTGCCTCGGGGGAATGTCCCTGTACTTACTGTAAGTCGCTCTGGATAAGAGCGTCTGCTAAAATGACTAAATGTAAATGTAAACTCACAGTAGATGTCAACCCTCAGGCTCAGCTGCCTTGTGTCAAACATCTCATCTGTTGTCGTGGTATCCGCCCCTCCCCCACAGGCTTCGACTGTCGCTGTGGCAACCTGTTCTGTGCCATCCATCGCTACTCGGACAAACACGACTGTCCCTACGACTACCGGGGCGCAGCTGCCGCCCGCATACGCAAGGAGAACCCCATCGTGGTGGCGGAGAAGATCCAGAAGTTATGAGCAGAGCTGGAGTTGCCGCTGGATTAACGTTCGCCCCTGACATGTGAATCTAGAACAATGGCTGTGTGGATAATAATACCGGAGAGAAAAAATGGCTTTCATTCGTTGATGGTAGTAGAGTGTGGGGGAGGGTGGGGGAGGGCTACTTGCCCCTCTGTCCTGCAATCCCTCTATCTGCTTCTCCCTCTCTCTCCCAGAGTTACCCTCTGTGTGTGTGTGTGCGTGTGCGTGTGAGAAGGATGAATGTTTCGATGTGATGGAATCAAGACCGCATTGTAGTAGGAGAGCATGTCTGAAGATCCTGTGTGTGTGTTTGTTTGAATGCTATGTGTGTACTGTGTGTGTGTGCATGTACGTAACTTGAGAGTCAGGGAGAGAGCTGTAGGGGATGGGGTGGGCATTAGTTGACTGTGGGGAGGGAGGACATAAAATTTTTACCCCTTTTTATTGTTTTTCAAACTGGGGGAATACAGCTCGTTTTAGTTCAATCTGATCCCTGCTTGGTAGTTGTTTTGAGCAGGGGTAAGCTGTTGAAGAGCATGGCCACAGGCCGGGCAAGGCTGGGGAGATTCCTGGAGGAGGGTGTATCGGCATCAGCAGGGTCTTCAGACAGCATGGGGGGGAAAGAAATCAACTCCGTAACAAACAACAATGTCCCATTCCTGTCAAATTGGCTTTTTTTTTGTTGGTTTTATTCTATTTATCAGGTATATTATTTTTCCCTGTCCTTCCTCTCCCGTTGTGGGCTGACTGAAGTTAACGTCTGTCCAACACACACCGAGGCTTTGCATTTTCAAGAAATGTTTCTCTTTGATATATTGACTTATCATAATAATGTTGGGTGCATGAACAGTGATGGGGAAGAGAGGGGTGGGAGGGGGTGTAGGGGGGCAAAGAAGCAGGGGGGGGGGGGGATCAAGTGAGCCGTGACTTAACTGAGTGATTGAATTCTTCATTTTATTTTTTCTCTTTCTGTTTTAATGAGTGTATGACATCAGAAGATCTATATTAATATATTGTAGTTAGCTTGAATTGTGTGATTGCATTCTATTTATTTTTTTATTATCATTTGGTTGGTTCGTATACTGGAGGATTGGAGGCATGTGTGAGCGAATCGGAACGATTTGTACCTACCTTAACCTTTCAATAATCTCCATCTGATTATGTAACCGTTAGAAATAAGAAAAACATGAAAACCCTTGTTCTGACGTGACAAAGTAGAGTCTGGTTAATAGGTACCCTTTAAAGCCGTGCAGAAAATGTCATGGGTTATTTTTGGAAAGAACAACCGCATAAATACGCCCCATTGCAGAGCACAAAACGGCATAAATATACAGCAACCTGATCAGATTTGTTCAGTGTTCAGAGGTATTTTCTAGTTTCGGTTCGGCAGGCTTGCTAAGGAGGCTTCACCTTCAACCAACCAATCCCCGGCCCTTAAACCCTGTCTAAGCCAATGTGGCAGCCAATCCCCGGCCCTTAAACCCTGTCTAAGCCAATGTGGCAGCCAATCCCTGGCCCTTAAACCTTCCCGGGCAGCCCACATTGGCTTAGACAGGGGGAAACCATATGGGTGGATATTCTAACCAGCCAATCAGAGGTCAGGCTGGAGCATGGTGCTAACAGCTGTCTGCTCCTCTCCCATCCCTGGGTCAGTATGCTATGTGCAGTCCTTTCAGATACTTCTACCTTAAGAGTCAAGCGAGTTAGGGTGTGTATGTTTTGGTGTAAAAAATCGCATTGGTTTCCTTGCTGCCAGACAAAATTGATCATGCACACAGAAGTAATTGACGTTACATGACTACACAGGCCGTTCGTGCAGTATCAGGGTTGATTGGATAGCGGGCCTGGTTGATGCTGGCCCTGCCTGAACAGAACCCAGCGTGGCGTTCCCCTTGGCGGACGCCATATTCCGTTCCCATGGAGACTGTAGCTCCATGTTCTCGAGCACCAGCAGACCTCAACTCAATGCTGAGCGACATCTGAGCCGGTTTATCTTCCTCCACTCTCAGCTCAAGTGAATAATAATCTTGTCGCGATACACTTCAGACCCAGAGCGACGGTCGCTGTGTGTGTTGTGCTTAAACTGTCCAAACCAGTTCCTGGGGTGCACTTGCATGCGTGCAGGGTCATTAATATGAAAGTGAATCTCTATTTTTTATAGTCGACTCGCACGCCTTTGCGAGCAAAACATGGGGACACCAAGCAGCTTAGGGCTCAGCGCATGCATGCTTGACCCCTAAGCTGCCTAAGGGGCCAGGTTAACAGGACTCTACTGTATATTTACATGTAAATACCATAAAGTTCCAACTCATATAGTATAACCTAAAGTAGATTGCCAGGTGATATGTGGTTTGGGGAGGGAGGGGAGGAAGGTCATACTATAATATGTATGTACAGAACAAGAACACTGCATAGGTAGGTTTACCTTTTTTTTTTTGCAAGTTTCTTGTGTGTTGGGCATGTAGCGGGTGAGGGGGCTATGTCAAAAGCCCTGTTTACTAGTGGACCTTCCACATCGTCTTGGAAGGTGTTTTTCATTTCCTTTTCATGGCTCAGTGACGTGGTGTTTCCGGAGACATTATTGCTGTTGTGGTGGCCCGGTTGAGTCATACGCCCCCTTGCACCTTTCGGGGGTTAGGGTGAAGATCATGGCACGAAATAGTAACAAACAAAAAAACGCCATAGGCTTCCCTTCATAATCAGCTTGAATTTGAATCGGCTGGTAGGCTCTTCTATGAGCCCTCTCTCCCTGCCTCCCTCCTCCTGTCTATAAGCAGTGACTGATACTGTGGCTCCAGGAATGTCTTAGTGGTGGGCAGGACTTAAGCAGCTCACAGTCCTGCCACGCTCGCTGGAGACCCAGGAAGCCTGCTCTCCAGGTGGCCTCGGCCCTGACCCGGGTCTCGCGGCATCCTCCAGAAGAACCTGTTTGGTACTGATGTCAGTTCGACTGGCCCCGACCGGCACACAGTCCCCCCTCAGAGCAGAACCTTCATCCTCTCACACTGTAGGCCCTGCGCCCTGGAGAGAAGCTACGCTGCTCGTGTCGGGACGCCCACTTAGATGATTTATGCTCATCCCCTCCCCCATTCTCTGAGGCTGATTGGTTGGTCGCGCTCCCTTATTCGACGTGTAAGTTTCCTGGTTTTCACACAGGTTCGTCTTGATCCGAGTGAGGTTAAGCCGCTAAGCGTTGCGTCTTTCACTTTGGATGATTGCCTTCATATTTAAACCAGCAGAGTTCAGCTGTCACGTTATGACCAGATGAGACTGTTGTTTTCCATTGACTGCTCAGTCCACCCCAGCATTAAAACGCTGAGCGGTCCGAATGTAAGTGCCAGGGTTCATAGTGGGATGTTTATCAAGGTATTTTTAGCCCTGGATTTAACCACAGTGAGCTTCCTTTGATTGGCGACAGAACCGACCACTGAAAGTCATGGGCTCTGAGATGAGTGTCGAGTTATGGATGTTCATTTGAGGATTCTGGGGGGAAGTGAGTCAACTAGCATAATAGTCAGCATTCTTCAAATGTGTCGAACTGGTCATAGCATATTTGATACCTGTGCTGTATGGCACAACACAATTGTAATCAAGGTTTTTAACATTCACCGATCACAAAGCATGTTAGTTGGTCATTTTGAAGTTGAATATTATGTTAGATAAGTGAGTAAATCTGGTTGATGCAACAGAACTGAGTAACAATGAAAGAGACTGAAATTATTTTGTATTCTCTTTTTCCCTCTTTCTAGTGTATTAAGCAACGATGTCAAGGCGTACAAATGAAAGCTAGAATGTTACTAACAAGTACACTGCCCATGCAAAAACAAAGGCAGTCAAGTCCCATGGCAATCCAGTCCCTAGAAATACCACCAGATATCTTTTTTTATTTAGGATTTAGGATTGTATGATGTGTAAGAGTAAGTATAAAACAATAAAATCACAAAGTTTATTTTAAATTTACACTGTCGTTTGTATTTATTTGCACTGATCATAACTTATAAATGTAATGGACATTTGTCGTTAATTTGAAAATAATTCAAATAGTTTGACATTTGAGGAATTTAGTTTATTCCAAATCTGTCAAGCACAGAGCATCACGGAGTAAAAAAAATATTCTGATATTTAAATATTTGATTTACGGAAGTTCAAGTTGTGAGGTAAATCAACATCTGTACGTCCACAACGTCAACACATGGAGGAACTGTACGTCGCCGCACCGGGCATTGGAGGGATGGATTCACTGGGGGGAACGACAGTATTGACAGCCTACTAAAGCATACGTTAGCTAACTTAATTTTCTCAAGATAACCTACACCACAGGGTCTTGGTCGTCGTGTGAGCCCCTGCAAGCAAATAGGTAATTATATATTTTTTAAAAGGTAACGTAATATTACTACTTAGCCAGCTCAATCTTTCAGACATTGTAGCCTACATACGCTGGTTAGGTTATATGCATTGTGTTAGCACGGCTACTGTAGCTAGCGTAGCGAACGTTAGCTTGTCAGATATCTGTGAATGTAGCTTGCTACTTTGCTTCCTAGCTAGCTTATTAAGCCAAGATAAATTTAGCTACTAGCTTGCGAGCTACTAAACTAGCTAGCCTTGCGCTTGAATGGTGATGGCTGTCGATCATGGTTAGCTGTCGCGGGTTGCACAACAAGCTAGAGCTGACGAGAAAAGCTAGCTGCAGTTAAAACAGAAAGGTGCTCAGTGTGTGTTTTTGACAAATATCACATAACGCTAGTAATTCTGCAGGCCTTTGCTGCAGGTAGCTGGACATCTTCCTGTGTAAAAGCAACTTGATACTTCAGCTTTTTACGTGTGTTACTTGAGGGGGACATTTGTTGACGCCAATGAAAGACTGATTGTATTGTACGCAGCTTGCTTGCGTGGCGAACCACTGGATTGACCGGTATTGCAACCGAGTAAGTACAGGTAGTCTATTCTGCTTGCTAGGTACATTTGAATATTCATATAATAACAAGAAAAGGGGACTTTTTATTGTTAACACGTTTAGGTAGCATACATTATATTTATTTAGATACATGATCTGAAAGCAAAAGGTGAGTCTGATGTTATTACGGTTTTGAACGTTAGTATAAAAACAAGATTTTGTTGGCATTCATCGAACGTGTAGCCTGAGAAATCACACCCCGTGAATACAATTTGGGTCAAAGCCTATGCATAGCCATAGCAACAACACATCAATTTTTATAACTATTGACATCTTTTTTTGACATCTCTGCTGTCATCCTTCATTCACTTCTCCCTCACGCACTGCACTTTACATAACCATTACACCTTTCTGTTTGTATACCCTTCTCTCGCTCTCCTCCACCCCTCTCTCTCCCTCACCCTTCTCTCTCTCCCTCACCCTTCTCTCTCTCCCTCACCCTTCTCTCGCTCTCCTCCACCCCTCTCTCCCTCACCCTTCTCTCGCTCTCCTCCACCCCTCTCTCTCCCTCACCCTTCTCTCTCTCCCTCACCCTTCTCTCTCTCCCTCACCCTTCTCTCGCTCTCCTCCACCCCTCTCTCTCCCTCACCCTTCTCTCTCTCCCTCACCCTTCTCTCGCTCTCCTCCAATTCTCTCTCTCACTCACCCTTCTCTCGCTCTCCTCCACCCCTCTCTCTCCCCTCACCCTTCTCTCGCTCTCCTCCACCCCTCTCTCTCACTCACCCATCTCTCTCTCCCCTGTCTCTCTCCAGGTGGTGTACTAGAGCCCATACCACCAGCCCCCATACCTGCGTCGGCAGGACTTTCCCCTGAAGTGTGTGTCGGCCGGGGTGAAGGCGGGGGGGGAGGCAGGGCCATGCTCCAAGACTGAGGAGGGTCCTCAGAGGCACACGCACAGGGTCGGCGTCAGGGGTCCGGGAGCGGTTTCCGTGGCGATGAAGCTAAAACAGCGCATGCTGGTTTTGTGTGCCATCGTTCTCCTGCTGGGATTGGTCAAGATATTTCTGCTGGATGGAGGGGAGGGCTCTGTGGCAAGCCGGAGGGATCTCCGAGCCTTCCGCAAGGTGGGTGGGTGTCTGGGTCGTGGGCAAGCGTAGGCTATGCCAGCTCCCGACACAGAGGCGTTTTAAGTTTTAAAACATGTTTTTATTCTATGGCGTTCGAGTCAGTTCAGGGTCCCTCGTGCTCAACTGTGTTGTGTCGTGTCTTTATGTTTTAACTGTTGTTGCGTGTCTTATTTGATTGGTGCACAACTTTGTACAGCACTTTGTTCATCATTAGTTGTTTTCAAATGTGCTTCACAAATAAATTGACTTGATTTGCCTACGGGGGTATTCCAGAAACCCCGAGTATGTCGCATAACCTGCTAAGTTAACTCCCCAGCTGACACCCAGCGTTGTAGCAACATTGCCAGTAAGTTGCTGCAACATTGTGTGTCAGCTGGAGAGCTAACTCACCCGGTAATGTCGCATAACCTGCTTTCCCTTCACGCCCCCTATGTGAGCGCCCCTGTGTGGAGCATGAAAGCGTGTGCGTGTGCCCCCAGATGGAGGCAGGCCTCTCCCTGTCCAGGGGCGCTCGGCTCACAAACACCCTGCAGTCTCCGTGGGAGGTGGCGGGCCAGTGGGTGGGGCCCAGGGAGGTGTACCCGGAGGAGACCCCCGAGCTGGCGGCCGTCCTGACCGCCCTCAGCACCGCCCGGGTGGAGCGCGCCGACGTGGGGTACAAGGGCACCCAGCTCAAAGCCCTGCTCGTGCTGGACGGGGGCCAGAAGGTGGTCTTCAAGCCCAAGAGGTGGGCTGGAGGAGGAGGAGCGGGATGTAACCGGGCACTTTGTCCCTTTTCCCACACTTGTACACACACAGACTTGATTAGTAAGAGTGTGTTGTCTTTCCTCAGGTACAACAGAGACCATGTGGTGGAGGGGGAGCCGTACGCAGGCTACGACAGACACAATGCGGAGGTGGCTGCCTTTCATCTGGACAGGTAGGACTGGACCACTCTCTCCTCCTGCCTCTCCTCCTGCCCCTCCTCCTCCTCCTGCCTCTCTTCCTGCCTCTCGTCCTGCCTCTCGTCCTGCCTCTCGTCCTGCCTCTCGTCCTGCCTCTCGTCCTGCCTCTCCTCCTGTGCCTCTCCCTCTGACCCCCCTGCCTCTCCTCCTCCCCCTCTCCTCCTGTGCCTCTCCCTCTGACCCCCCTGCCTCTCCTCCCTCCTGCAGGATCCTAGGGTTCAGGAGGGCGCCCCTGGTGGTGGGGAGATACGTCAACCTCCGCTCTGAGTTCAAGCCCGTGGCTACAGACCAGCTGTTGAGCACCTTCCTAATGCAGGGTGAGTCTCTCTCTAAATACATCTCTCTCTCTCCCTCTCTATCTATGTCTCTCTCTCCCTCTCTCTCTCCCCATTTACCTCTCTCTCTCATGCACACACCCCTTATGAACACGAAGAAACCATGCCCTTCTCTGTTTGCCGTGGGTGGAAGACTCCTTTGCAGTGTACACACAAAGGTTGTGTATTTAGTATTTAGCCGTAAAAGCCCAGAAGAAACACTGGTACAATGTGGGGCTGGTGGGGGAGGTCCAAAGACTCCTGGGTGTGTCTAATATCCTCCTCCCCCCCCCCCCCACCAGGTAATAACACCTGCTTCTATGGGAAGTGTTACTACTGCAGAGAGAGCGAGCCGGCCTGTGCGGAGGGGGAGATGATGGAGGGCTCGTTGACGCTCTGGCTCCCGGATGTTTGGCCTCTGCAGAAACACAGGCACCCCTGGGGACGAACCTACCGAGAGGGCAAACTGGCCAGGTGGGTGTTTCTGATGAGGGTGTTTTTAAACTGTCATTCAGTGTTTTGGCAAGGTGGGTGTTTCTGATCATGGTGTTTTTAAACTGTCATTCAGTGTTTTGGCCAGGTGGGTGTTTCTGATCATGGTGTTTTTAAACTGTCATTCAGTGTTTTGGCCAGGTGGGTGTTTCTGATCATGGTGTTTTTAAACTGTCATTCAGTGTTTTGGCCAGGTGGGTGTTTCTGATGAGGGTGTTTTTAAACTCTCATTCAGTGTTTTGTTGTGAATGCCCATACGGTGTGTGTAGAAGTGACTAAGTCCGGTGTGTGTGCTTGCGTGTGTGTGTGCTTGCGTGTGTGTGTGTGTGTGTACTGTAGGTGGGAGTACGACGAGAGTTACTGTGAGGCCGTAAAGAAGATGCCCCCTTACGACGCCGGACCCAGGCTGCTGGACGTCATCGACACGGCCATCTTTGATTACCTCATCGGTAACGCAGACCGCCATCACTACGAGAGTTTCCAGGACGACGGGGGAGCCAGCATGCTCATCCTCCTTGACAATGCTAAAAGGTACAAATTCCACGCACAAAAACACTCATTTTAAGTGCAAACTCCTTGTTTTTGAAGCATCTAACCTCATTTCCCCGTCCCGGAACATCTCCCTGTCCCCCTGTCCTCCCTGCGTGTCCTAGAACTGGAGTGCCGTCCCAGAAAGTGTGTTCAGTAGTCTGCAGGGTCACGTACCAGCCAAGTGTGGCTAATATTTTCTGACGGCCTCTGTGAACAGTGTGTATCACAGTAGCAGGCCTTAACTCCAGTCTCTGGGAACAGTAGCAGGCCTTAACTCCAGTCTCTGGGAACAGTAGCAGGCCTTAACTCCAGTCTCTGAACAGTAGCAAGCCTTAACTCCAGTCTCTGTGATGTGTTTCTTTTTTGGAAGTTTTGGCAACGCAGCCCTGGATGAACGGAGCATCATCGCCCCACTTTACCAGTGCTGCATGTGAGTACAGAGATTCACACACGCCCCACACACACACACCCGCACAAAATCTTAACTGAAATTGTTGTTCAAGTGTTTGAGACAAAGAGAGAATACTGTGATGGTGATACGGTGAACTTAAACAATGAAACACGATCTATGTAAAACTGTCACCAGAATCCTCTCTTTTCTACAGTCATGGGATCCAACGAGATGCTGTTTTCTCTGCTGTTCTGTTCTTGTCCTGTAGAGGGAGACAAAAGTCATTACATTTCTCAACTGAGCGCGTGGGATAAATATTAATGTGATTTTAAATGGGCGCATATGATGTGCTTGTGTGCTCTTATATTCTGATCCTGGGCTTCACACTTCTGTTAAAACATCACTATCCTGTAACCCAAGTGATCTCTCTTGTTGTCTCTCTCTTCCTCCCTCACCAACTCCCCCTGTCTCACCCTCTCCTCTCACCCACTCTCCCTCTCTCACCCTTTCTCTCTCACACACTCGCTCCCTCTCTCACACTCAAAACCTCCCCCCACACTCTCTCAAACCCTCTCTCTTTTCTCTCTCACCCTCTCCCTCTCTCACACTCTTTCTCTCACACACACTCGCTCTCCCTCTCTTTCTCACACTCACAACCTCCACCCCCCCACACTCTCTCAAACCCTCTCTCCCTTTTCTCTCTCTCGCTCTGTCCCCCTCTCTCTCTCAAACCCCCCCCCCCTCCCTTCAGGGTGCGCGTGTCTACGTGGAACAGGCTGAACCTGCTGAGGGGCGGGGCCCTGAGCGCAGCCATGCGCCTGGCCCTCAGCTTCGACCCCATCAACCCCGTCCTGGCCGAGCTGCACCTCGCCGCGCTGGACCGGCGCCTGGCGGGCATCGTAGCAACCGTCAAGCAGTGCATGGAGACGCAGGGTCAAGACAACACCCTCATAGAGGACCGCATGAACCTGCCCCACCCCTAGGCCCACCCGCCTCTCCCTCCAGACCCCCACGGCCCTGAGGGAAAGAGGGATGACGAGAAGCAGGAGAGGTTCCAGTGGACCATAAACGCCTCATTTACTGGAGGCAGGGAGGGTATTGGGGGAAGCAGAGGATGTCACGACATTCTGTGAGCTTAGTCAGACACCGGTGTGGTTGGACATGAGTTGGATGAGGACCATTGTGTTACTGTAGCTTCTTACAGTATTTTCCTAGCTGCCTAACCCCAGACTCATGGAGGTGACCTTTCCTTTACCTGGTCCTCCTCCTCTGTCAAATCCTGTTTCAGGAAGTGAGAAGAAAGGTGACCTTCAGAAGACGGGTTTCATTCTGACAGAATCTCTGACAAAACCGTTCCACTTCCTCGCGAGGAGGAAATACAAAAATACAACAATTTAGGACTGGATGTGGGAACACTCAGGACAGTAGGGGTGAGAATATGACCACTACCCCCCCCCCCCCACACCACCACCACCTTTTCCTCCCCACTGACTGGACATAGTGTGAGAGATTGAGGACTACTGTGTCTGTCTTTCTGTGTGTGTGGGGGTGGGGGGGGGGGTAATGATGTACACGCAAGACTGGCAGATTTTGCCAGGGGGAGTTGCAGATGGACATTAAAGGATCTGGAGCGATTTCTCGCTACCACGGTGGACTTGAGTTCGATCACATGACGTTGCTGTTTAGTCAATGCAGATCCTGAATGCAGATTTTCATTTCAGTGCCCTTGTGAGTTAAGATGTTTGGATTGTAACGGTCCACTGTCATGGAGAGAAACCCGTGGGCCGGTGTGTACATACAGAACTAACTTAAATAGCATTACTGATAAATATGAGAATTATAATATTAAGGAACCCTAATTTAGTGTTGTACGTGTGTGTGTGTACGCTTGCGTGTGTGTGTGTGTGAAGGAATGAGTGTGTGTGTGAGAGGTACCAAACAATAAGTAAGTATGCTACTGATGGTGCAGGACTGGGGAAACAGTTGCAGGTGCACTGGTATTGGTAACTTTAACAATAAAACATGGCCTGTTTAAAAGCGCCACTAAACTGGCCTCTGTGTTTTATATCTGCCCATTAACCCTTTAGACAAGCAACATGTAAAGCAGGTGCCATAAAGAGCCTCAGTGTTAAACCAGTGGGCTGTGTCTTGACTTTCCACATAGGGTACTGATAAAGAAAGTTTTTTGTCCATCTCTTCATAAACGGAGTGACTAAGTTCAGTTGAGTTCTGGATTTTAATAAGTATTATCAATATGCAGATTGGGAGAGAAAACCAGACCTCTGACAATAAATGACAACACAACACCAGGCTTACGTCTCTCTCAGCGCTGAAGGCGGAGGACCATCTTCAGAATCAGAATGGGTTTTTATTTGCCGTGAAAAAGTCAACCCCTAGACTGCTCCTACAGGAGTACAGTGTGGGAACAGGAAAAAACACCTCAGCACATGGGCACATACATTGTACAACATTACAGAACTTATGACATGCAAAGGGGGTGGGGGGGTTGGGTGGAAGCCAGGGCAAACAAGCAGCATCTGGACCTGCCTTAGGCCTCCGACTTGCCAAGCGCGACCACTACTAACTACGCCAAAGAAAAGCTATCTTTTCTTTGACGCGGGTGGCCTCTTACATACCTGAGGAGTGAGTTTCACGGATTCACACCGTTACACACGCACATTCTGGGTTTGATGTGATGTTAGTTCGGGACTTCCACACTTAATGCGAGCGCGCGCAGCGCTCATGTTAGTCATGTTATTAATGTATAGGCCTAAATTATGATTAACTTCGCTCAAATCAGCCATGACATTTTTTGGCTGACTTGAGCGAATAATAGTTTTTTGGAGCTTTATGTAGCCGTTCTTCAATTGGTAAAACCTTGTCTAGTGAAGGATTAATCATTAATAATAATATATAACTTAAGGTAAACTGAACAAATTGGTTATTTCAGAAGATTGTATCAACCCCATGAAGTAGCTCTCAGTTTCAAAAAGGTTCGTGATCCCTGGTCTATAGGCTACACTGTCGACTTTCCGTTGTTCCCGTCTCTGCTAAAGGGAGACTAAGAGTATTCGAATGGAATCTCAACTGAAATTGTGGGATACATTTATTGATGTGGTCGCATATCACTCTGCTCTCATGTCCCGAAGTTGGACTTTCCTCTCACATCACTGGCCCAATGACCTATCTAAGATAGCCTATCTTCTCTCCCCGTCTGTGTCTCTCTCAATTTAGGCTATCTAAAGGGCACGCAATGGAATTCACCTTGGATGATGAAAGATGGTTTCAATAATAGTTCAACTTTTTCAGTACACAAGTTGATCTATCTCTCACTCTCATCTCTCAATCCTTTGTCATTTAGACAAATGACAAAACAAAGGAAAATAGTTTCATATTTAAAATGACACATCGTCGAATGTACGCACAAACAAACTTGTTCAAGTTAGTTTATTCAGTTGATGGTACATATTTCATTTTTTGTGTATAATCATAACGAGTGTGTGTGCTGCGGCCGAAACTTGTGGCTTCTATATCTGCGGTTAAAGAGAAAGAGAAAAGGTGGGGAAAAAAGCCTAAAACAGAACTTGTCCAGGCATGTTGACTAGTCAATGTTGAGCGCTATTATTTGTATAATTATTATAATATAATAATTATTATTCTAATATAATTATTATTATTATCACAAAATGGAATGCAGGCTAAATTAAATTACAAACGTGCCTGAAAGAGATGGAACTTCGCCGGACAGTTGGACAACTCAACTCGTCTGAGTCAATTGAGGTCCATTATTTACTCATTGCGCGCATAATACACACTCTCACACACACATTCTCTTTCTCTCGCTCGCTCGCGCAGTAAGTAAGTTTGTATATCATGGGGGAGTTTTTTTCCAGTCACTCCAGTCCCTCCGTGCCCACTCGCTTTTAAAAGCATCCGAGGCTTGCACTAAAAAACACATTCTGTTGAGCGCAATGGATGGGGAGGCTGATTTGGAGGCCAGGACGCGTCGATGCGGCTGGAGAATTGCCTTGGCCATTACTGTTCAGAGCGCAGTTGTGGCTGTGTGTTTTGCTGCAGTTTTCTACGTATATTACCTAGTTCAGCAACGGGTAAGTCTAACTTTACTTTTTATTTACAAAATATTGACAGCGACAAGGTTTGTCTGTTAGGTGAGGCTTTCAAGGTATTTTATAGGGTTTTATGGTTTTATATGACCACAGTTTTATAACCACACTTGGATTTTGCTCACAAGGTCACAAACCACCAACCTTCAACTACAACCAATATCCACGTTAGGTTTAAGATGCAAGCTGTGTGGTTGGTGGCTATTCATAAACAAAACTATTATTTTCTCTTAACAGATCAAATATATTTAAAGACAGATAGTCTGGTCGGCTTACCATTGAGTTGAATGGGATATATCAAGTCTTAGAATATTTTATCCATTTATAAACTTTTACAAAAGTGAGCGAATGACAAAGCCGTATGTGTTTATCGTCATTCCGTGGGCGTCTGTGGTTTTGTGTTCCTGATACAACACCTCATCAGAGACTTTCCCTGCTCTACGTTGCCCACCAACAATCAGTTAGGCCAAACTTGTCTGAGGCCAGCGTATCTGGTGTTCTCTCAAGGCATGGTCTTTACGAAGAGAGGGGACGTATTTGTAATGGTGAAACTATTCACACCATTTATTCTAGAGCGTAGGAGTCATGAACCTGCCGAGGCTGGCCCACCCGCATGTTTACACTTTCGAGGCTCTCGCTCAAGTACACATTCTATCAGAGCACAGCACAGTGACTTGTAGACACCACGTGCGGGTCGAGAATCGCAGGTCATTACACTTGTGTGTGTGCAGTAGACTACGTCTGACCTCTAATGTGGGCGTTGTTGTGGTTGTCCTGTTCCTGCTAGCTGCGGTATTATGAGTCCCCTCCATCACATAGACTTCCCCTTCGCGGCTCTCTCCACCAATAATATGGTCGGTCGACATGGGGAATACGCTCAAAGGTCAATTAATGAGCAACCTTAAACCACTAACGTATGCTTTCCCCCGCTGTCCTTGAAACATTCTGTAGATAAATAGTCTGCTGAGTCATGAGAATCATTAAAGCAGAACTGGATTGAACCTAGGTTGACCACAGTTACACATATGAAAACAAAATGACATTTTATTATATTTATTTTTATAATTCTTCCAGGAGCCAGAAGGGTCTTACAGCAAGGACATCTACATACAGTTCCATCCGATCTCAGGTTAGTGGTTGTGTGTGTGAGTGATACAGCACACTGCACCGAACCAAACAGCAACGCTCAGTAAGAGAAGGCTGTCGTTCTCAAGCACGTGTTCGCCCCTCTCTCTCCCCCTCTCTCTCTCCCTCTTTCCCCCTCTCTCTCTCCCTCTCTCTCCCCCTCTCCCCCCCCCCCTCTGTCCCCCTTTCTTTCCCCCTCTCTCTCCCTCTCTCTCCCCCTCTCTCTCTCTCCCCTCTCTTTCCCCCTCTCTCCTCCGCCTTTCCTCCAGTAGTGGACAACGACGAGAAGGTGGAATTCCAGACCTACACGGGCAACCTGATTACCTTGAGCGAGGACAAGACACAGATTTTGGTGGGCTGTAACGGGCCCCACATCCTCCACGTGGAGGTGTGTGTGAGTCTCCTGGACCAGTGGGACAGCCAGGTGGACAGCCGGGTGGACGGAACACTGACACTGCGTGTGAACAACCAGCCCAAGATCTCCTTCCCCCTGGTCCTCACCAGGGAGACTTGTGTCAGGCAGCAACAGATAATCTATCTCCACAAGCGAGAGGTCGCCACTGTGTATTTAAATTTGACCAACCTCCAGGTGAAGCTGACTTTGGGGCTTCAATACCTGCTGGGTCAGTGTATGTTCTGAGGGCCCAGGGTATGAGGGCCCTAGAGGGACACTCTGGGCCCAGGCTCTCTTCAACATACTGTACATAGTAGGCCAGGAAGTGACTTAGACCAGCACTAGAGGTCTAGTATATTGTATTGTATATTGCATACTATTTTGTATATTTAGGAGGTTTATTATTATTTTATTTCTATTCTATTTTAGCTTATCATAGATGTAATCTATGTTCTTAGTACTTATATGTTATGTTATGCTAGGTTGCTTGCGTTGTCTTGTCCCAAGAGTTTCAGGCGTCCAGTCTGAACTTGTGTTGTTCTGTGCACCTGACGATAAAAACTTGAAACACTGAAAGACCAGCACTGAAAGAAAGACACACCCACACACACATGTTCCAGTCTGCCAGTGAAGTGACACCATTAACGTCCTGGTTCACCTATGAATGTTTTCCGGCCACAGGATCCTTCACCACCACCAGGGCCTCAGTCAAGCAGAGAAAGGGGAATCCTCTGCTCTCTGTGGGCTGGAAGCTGATGGCAGGCCTCTTAATTCTGTCTTCAGCTGATCAGTCTCTTGTGCTGACTAATCAGGAAAACCCCAGTACCCCCCCCCCCCCCACTCCCACCACAAACAAAAACATTCTGTGGCCTATTTGATAGGTACTGTAAGTTTTTGCAAATTGTGTGTACGTGTGTGTCTGCGCACGTGTATAAGTGCGTGGAACTGACTTACTTGAAGCCATTGATTGTACTGCACAAATTTCACAGCTGTGTTGGTGACAGCGTTACATTTCTTACGATGTTAAGACACAGTTTACCCAGAGTCCACTGGTCAAAAAGGAATGTAGTTCTAGAATGAAGAAAACCTTTATGAATCAATGAATGTATGAAGAATGCAAACTCTTTATGATTTTGTTCGGGTCATATTGAAGTGTTGGATTGTAGGATTGTTTGTGCAAGTGTCTGTAAGATTTGATCGAATGCCTCTTTGCGCTGATTTCTTTGTTATTTTATCTTGTTTACGAAGTGTTGATTGAGGACTGAAATAGAGTATAAAAAATATACATATTTGTTTCCCTCTCTCTCTCCAACCCTTCTGAATGGAGACATTCCACACCCAAAATATCCAACATGCACCCTGGATAGTAGTGTGTGGTGTGGAACTGGCAGCAGAAAGTGTCTTAGGTCTGTTATTTAACAAACATGTTTATTTTTGTATTTGTATATCCGATTTTTACTATTAAACTATGGTAGTGTGAAAACAGAGCAGTCTGAGTCCCTCTTTACGCCTATCTCTCTCTGTCTTTCTCTCTGTCTCTCTCTGTCTCTCCTGTCTCTCCTATCTCTCCCCTGACCTCCACCTTTCTCTCTCTCTGTCTCTCAAATCTCCCCCCTGACTTCCACCTTTCTATCTCTCTCTATCTCTCTCTCTCTCTCTCTCTCTCTCTCTCTGTCTTGTGCAGCAGTATCAGTTCCTCCTCATAAACTGTTATCATAAGACACACACTCTTGGTTTCGTCATCAGTCTAAAGAACATCGAAGAGAAAGTAAACTAACTACAAAAGCGTTCTGCATGATCACGGTATCGTTGCAACTGGTCTTATGAACTCCCACCTGCACACACTGTGCTGTACATATTGTAAACAGGCTTTCTGACACTGGCAATTCATTGCTGCATTACTGAATGAGTTTATTTAGTCAGACTGCAATGGGACTGAATTAGTTTAATGACACTGCAAGAAGGGAGTGGGTTGATTTCGTCTGACTATTTAAATCACAGTGACAGTATATGCAAGAGGGTAGTGTGTTAAATCACAGTGACAGTATATGCAAGAGGGTAGTGTGTTAAATTGGGTAAAAATGGTTCATGCAGGAGAGTCTGAGACTCACGCATCAGCACTACCATCACATTACATTCAAATGTACATTTCGACCTTGTCACTATTTAAATCACAGTGACAGTGTATGATGAAGAGGGGCACACCCAATGCTGCATCTGTGAATGCGCGTGTGTCCATCCAGATCTCTTTTTTAAAAGCAAGTTTGTTCTCCATCCAACTTCGGACTTTTTGGGGTCAGTTTTGTTGCAAGACTCTTCCCATAGTAGGGATTCCCTGCTAAGTTTCTTATTGTGTTACAATGCTTAGATGGAGGGTCTCCGTGAAGAAGGAGAGATAAACCACAGCCCGTAAAAACTGGCATCCCCACGCGGGTATTGGTTTGTGTGTATGGAACTTGCAGTATCAACGTTGCAACTTTAACAGCGAAAATAGAGCAAAGGGAATTCCCTCAGTGCTTGTGATGCAACTTCTTTTGTCAGGAGAAAAGTGGGAGGAGAGGATGATGGGAGGATTTCAGTTCCTCTTTCAAAGGGAATGTGGTTCCCACACACACCCTCTCCCGAGGCAAGTAGGGTGAAGTGCCTTGCCCAAGGACACAAGGTCATTTGGCACTGCCGTGAATCGAACTGGCAACCTTCAGATTACTAGCCCGCTTCCCTTACCACTCAGCCACCTGACTTGTAGGGGCTAGACGATCACTCTGTCTGCCAAAGGAGGTGTGTATCAGTCTAGGACATACTGCAACAGTAGGACAGAGAAGGAGGAGTCATCCCGACAGTCTGGGAGTGGCCAACTGGGTAACAAAACAGGGTTGGAGGGAACTCCTGAACGAGCATGTTGCTCTGATGGTTGTAGTACGTGGGTGGGAAAAAGGTTTACGGTGATGCTATTCTTATCAGTGAGTGGGATGTGATGGTCTATAAAAACAGTAATAGTCAGAGGATTCCCCATTCGCTGCTCAGACACAACGTCATGGACGCACAGCTGAACAGAGAGATGACTTTTCAGGTGTTAATACCTCAGGGCTGCCCTTCACATACTACTCCCAGCTCCTGGAACAGGTGTACGGTTGCCGTGACGGCACTGATGGGGCTGATCATCATCGCTCTCTCAGTGGGATTGTGTGTCTTGTTGACTCTGGGAACCAAAGGGGTAACAGCTGTGAGTTTGTGTGTTTCTCTGTGCATGTGCGTGTATGATTGTGCTTGATGTAATGACTGTTGGATAGACGTCTTTGACGTAGTGTAATGTTAACATGTGCGACATAATTGATCAGATAATTGATTTCTGCCAAATGCTCACCATCATGTTGTGCACTTTCTCTGTCTGCGTCTAGGATGTCAAACCAGAAAACGCTCCCGAGAAATTCAAGCAGACCTTCAATTTACAAGGTGACTGTTTTGCATGTGCACAACACACACACAGAACAAGATCGCAAAGCACCGACTTGCATTGAACTTGTATTTTTAGCAAAGAAGAGCAACATTTTGATCCCCGGGCCTTCCTCGGGATGCAGATAGCTTGCTGTCAAATATGTTGGTTTTGTAAGAAATACTGGATTTATACATGACAATGACATCTGACTCAGAGGCTAACCCTACGGTTGTTTTCCAGAGCCCATCGCTAAAAAACAGTACAACATCTTCACAGCCCCTAAAGACGGCAAGTTCATCCTCCATGGCCAGGTGATCCTCGAGGATGCCAAAAGCTACGAGTCAGAAGTTGTTTACCTCGAAAAGAAATGGAGGTCAGGGAACACAGAATTGATCCAAACGCGCAAAGTGAGTTGCTTTCAGGAAATCATATTTGCCGCCGAATTAGATATGTTTGAAGGCTTGCGAGTCTTCCTCACCTTCAATACAGACCACCGCCCCAACCGTACCGCGACCACATTCCACGTTTACGAGCTATGAACCGGACAGGCTAATCAACTGTAAACATGAATACAGCCTGCAGTTCTGAGGCTTTGTGCTTACAGACTACAAGGTACTTGCCACACCACTGTGGCAGAGTTGGGTTTCCTCTCTACGTCAGGTATGTGGCTACTCTAAGTAAACGAGCCATTTGAGAGTCCTGATCTTATTTAACCCTTGTGTTATCTTCGGGTCATTCTGACCCATCAGTCATTGTGACCCACCGTCGTATTGCGACAGATTTACCGCATACAAAGACAAAGTGAAGCATTTTCTTTTAACCGTTGGGCTGTCTCAGACCCCCAACATTGCAAAGGTTAAAAGAAAATTATTTTAATTTGTTTTTGTATTGGGTAAAATTGGGTAAACACAACGATGGTTCGTTATGAACCTTTGGGTCATGTGACCCGAAGGCAGCACGAGGGTTAAGGGTGCTGGGGAGAACATGCAGTCTTTGTCCACGCATGCCAAATGCACTCCTAGTACTTTAGATACTTCCACTGAATTACAGATGTAACCCTGGTAACCTGAGAAGGAGGCGTGTCGCTCCAACGCCTTTGGCATGACTGCTCGACCGCAACAGGAAGCACATTTACGAATCATAGACTGAGCTTGGATGTGATCCTCTCATTACACCAGACACGCAGTGCATTGTGGGAAAAGAACGTGATGCCGTTTTTTTAATTGATTGATCAAGTTTCATGTTTCTAAAATCAAACTGTGATAATTGTATTTTTTGTAACACAACCAAATTACAATGACGTTTCTATGTTTCTATACAACCAGTTGTGGTATATGAAGTTTTGTAATGTTACACAAAATATATATATTTATTGGGTGCAATATGTTCTATACTGAAATGATCTATTATTAAATGGGATGAAATTAAACCATATTTGTATTTGAATTCTAATTTAACGGCAAAACATAATATTGATTATGAGATAAGCAAATTTATAGAAATCTTTCTTAAACTGCATTCCCATAAATCATGCAATTGACTACATTCAAATACACAACAGACACATATACATTATGTATACATAATGTATATAGGAATAATGTTTATAGTGCATACCTGGTCATATCTTTGGTTAAAGGTAACTTTCACTCAAGTGATCGTTGAGTTTCCCCCCACGTATTCTGCAACACCTCGGAAACTGTCCTGAGGCGATTGCGTAGGCATGAGTTTGGTTGGCTGTTCTGCGAAAGAAAAAGTAAAAAATGTGTCGGATAGTGTCTGACTGTGAGGTCATGCTGACTGTGCTCGGTGCTCAGAGATACGAGCACAGGTGCTGTTTAAACAGCAGCATGATCCGAACAATGCACTCAGACATCCCAACCTGAAGAGACTCATTTCCAGTGACTTATCTCCGCCCCCGCCACCCTAGGCGGGATGAAGAGAGCCTTTGTCGTCTGTAGGAAGGACCGGCACTGCGGCTCACACAGACCAAACTTAAGTCAACCCTATAAGAGCCGCTCCTGTCTGACATTAGGGATGCGTACATTTACATTTAGCAGAATCTTTCAGTCATGAAAATTTTAACATTACATTACATTTAGCAGACGCTCTTATCCAGGGCGACTTACAGTAAGTACAGGGACATTCACCCCAAGGCAAGTAGGGTGAAGTGCCTTGCCCAAGGACACAACTTAATATTGCACAGCCGGGAATCGAACTGGCAACCTTCTGATTAATAGCCCAATTCCCTAACCGCTCAGCCATTTGACCCCCAATTTCTTCCACACCACCATCTTAAAAGATCCGTGCCAATTTCAATCCGTTCATTAACCGGACCTACGCGTGTGTAACGGGGGTGTCAGAGACGTAATCTTTCTCCGCCAGGGCCGTCGTTCGCTGCCATCGGGAGTCGAACCTGCCACCTCTGGACTGCCAAGCGCGACTACTACCAACTACGCCAAAGAAAAGCTAGCTCTTAATTGACGCGGGTGGCCTCTTAGATACCTGAGGAGTGAGTTGCACCGATTCACACCAGTTACACTTGCACTATAAACCGCTTTGATCGTTCTCTATGCTCACATAAGCTTCAGTCCTTCGGGGTACTGATCTGTGCATGTGCTGCTCATCGTTCTAATCGCAGCCTGGTCACCACGTCCCTCCCCCTTCTCCACACTAGCAGAGGTCACATCCCATTTCACGAGTTCAGTAATCACACCATAGATTGAATAGATAGCTTTTATTGAAGCAGAGCTGGTAGCAGAGCCAAGCCCGATGGTGGAGGAGGCTGGTAGCAGAGCCGGGCCTGGAGCGGTTGGTGGAGGCCGGGAGCAGAGCCGGGCCTGGTGTCAGGGCATGGACTCGGGGTGTGGCGCAGAGTCCTAATGGGTCACGGCCGAGCAGCAGCTCAAGCAGATCCCCTGGGAAGCATGGATAGATGACAGGGAGAAGCAGAGAAGAAAGGGAAGGGTGGGAGGGTGACAACAACATGCTAGCACAGGTACCAGAGGAATGGAAGATACTTTATACAGAACTCTTAATTGACAAAGGGGAGTTTGGTCACGTTCTTCCGTGCTTTACTGGGCTGATGCGTATTAGTTTGATTGGAGAAGGAGGAGTCTTGGTGTGTCACCTTCCTCCCGAACTTTAGTTAACCCTTTCAGGCCTAACTCCATTTCAGAACCATACCAGGAAACGAAAGGCAGTTTCAATCATGATGCAACATTACAGTATACGTAACATTCCAACCAGACAGGTGAGCTGTCAAGACAGGTGAAGTAGGTTCTCAAGAATAAACAGGTGAAATTTCCTTGATGGAAACCAGTTAAGCTTGCCAGTGTGTGGGTTGTGGTTATTGGATGGTTTATAAATAACACGTCAGAGATACCTTTAGGGCACCAAAACTGCATGTAGTACAAGAGTGGAAAGTACAAGTTCTGACTAGATGCTGACTAGCCGTTATTAGGAGAGCATCGAAAGTTGCTATCATGTCAGTATCAGTATTGCTCTACATCTACTAGGTTTTTGATAACCACTGACACCTCAACCATGAGTGAACTAGTCCTCTGTCCAGTAACTTCCCCTAGCAACGTCCCCTAGCAACGTTCAACTTGTGAGGGAAAAGCCCCCATGTGGAATGAATAAAATGTTTTGCTAAATCCTAAAAATAACTTTGGAGAGATGCAAAATCTAGCTTTAGTGAGATGATTGATTGAGAGAAATGAATGACTTTGAGTCTTCCAGAATGCAGACAGTAGCTTGACACTCATTAATTCAGGTTGATGTTATAACTCGAGACAACTATCATCTCAGTATGCCTGCGCTTCGTCCAGTAATTGTATATAACGGGACAAGTTATCCCTTATTTCTCAGTGTGATAAACGGTTGAAATGGAGTCTCACGGCGAATGCATGAGACTTGAGAGCCCTGCATTATTCATTTTAGTAATTAGTTTAGTTAGTTTACCTCAGTAAACTAACTAAGGTTTACTTTAGTTAGTTTACTAAAGGTTAGTTTACTAACCTTAGTTTAGGTTAGTTTACTGAGGACAGAGTCCCCAGTGAACATTCAAATACAGAGAAAAACGGTGCCAACATTACTGTGGCCTTTCCCTTACTTTGTGAATGTTGGGTTTCATAATAGGTCATGCTAAAAGCCATTATTATAGACGCGCATTGTACTGTATGCCTCATAAAGGCAAACCGAACACCCACATTTTATGTACAATATGATTTCGGAGCAACAAGTGTCTGGGTTGATGTGGAGAAGTTTCAGTATTAGGTTGCAAATACTGTATACTCTGATTTAAGAGTGGGTTAAATTAGTGGAGTCTCAGTGTGCAAAATCTTGTCACTTAAACACAAGTTTAGACTTGTACATTCAAACAGCACAGTGTCGCAGTGTTTTTGCTTGAACTCAACAGCTTGAATCTTACAAACTAAATATCCTCAAGGATCACAATGACTCATGCTTAGAGACTTGTTGCTCTTGTGGTTAGTGGTAACTGACTTAAAAAAAAAATTTTGGCTGTGATATATTGTTTTATTATTGTTGCTTGCTTTTTTTTTTTCCACAGGTACACTTGCACTTATAGCAGTTCATGTTGTTTAATTGTAACTTGTTTAACTACATGCTCTTATGGTTCTTCCCTTTGGCACTTATTTTGGTTGTTCACAATGTGTGCTTCATGTTTTGGCTACTCGCAATGTTTTGTGGCTATCTCGTTGTTATGATCAGTGACCTATGCACTTTGTAAAGCTCTCTCTTGGAAGTCGCTTTGGATAAAAGCGTCTGCTAAATGAATAAATGTAATGTAAATGTAAACATCAGGTTGATGTTATAACTCGAGACAACTATCATCTCAGTATGCCTGCGCTTCGTCCAGTAATTGTATATAACGGGACAAGTTATCCCTTATTTCTCAGTGTGATAAACGGTTGAAATGGAGTCTCACGGCGAATGCATGAGACTTGAGAGCCCTGCATTATTCATTTTAGTAATTAGTTTAGTTAGTTTACCTCAGTAAACTAACTAAGGTTTACTTTAGTTAGTTTACTAAAGGTTAGTTTACTAACCTTAGTTTAGGTTAGTTTACTGAGGACAGAGTCCCCAGTGAACATTCAAATACAGAGAAAAACGGTGCCAACATTACTGTGGCCTTTCCCTTACTTTGTGAATGTTGGGTTTCATAATAGGTCATGCTAAAAGCCATTATTATAGACGCGCATTGTACTGTATGCCTCATAAAGGCAAACCGAACACCCACATTTTATGTACAATATGATTTCGGAGCAACAAGTGTCTGGGTTGATGTGGAGAAGTTTCAGTATTAGGTTGCAAATACTGTATACTCTGATTTAAGAGTGGGTTAAATTAGTGGAGTCTCAGTGTGCAAAATCTTGTCACTTAAACACAAGTTTAGACTTGTACATTCAAACAGCACAGTGTCGCAGTGTTTTTGCTTGAACTCAACAGCTTGAATCTTACAAACTAAATATCCTCAAGGATCACAATGACTCATGCTTAGAGACTTGTTGCTCTTGTGGTTAGTGGTAACTGACTTAAAAAAAAAATTTTGGCTGTGATATATTGTTTTATTATTGTTGCTTGCTTTTTTTTTTTCCACAGGTACACTTGCACTTATAGCAGTTCATGTTGTTTAATTGTAACTTGTTTAACTACATGCTCTTATGGTTCTTCCCTTTGGCACTTATTTTGGTTGTTCACAATGTGTGCTTCATGTTTTGGCTACTCGCAATGTTTTGTGGCTATCTCGTTGTTATGATCAGTGACCTATGCACTTTGTAAAGCTCTCTCTTGGAAGTCGCTTTGGATAAAAGCGTCTGCTAAATGAATAAATGTAATGTAAATGTAAATATATCTGTGATCAGAAACGCTCCAGAAACAGAAACCTCCACTCACGGAAGCTGGTAGGAAGATTTCGGCCTGTATCTATTTCAGCGAGGTTTCCACTTTGATGCTGAATCATGCTGGTCAGGGCAAGCCTGGATGTGTGCCATGTAGTTTCAGTCCTCAACGATCCAGGAATTCCCAGTTAACAGCCCAATAAAAGACCATAAAAGGACATAAAACAGGCGGCCATCTTTAGACCGAAAGACAAGCCATGCAGAAATAGAGTAAAGACAGGCAAGATATGATATTCAAGGAGTTTGTATTTATTTTGGTTTGCGCTGTTCTTGTGTGTTCAGGGATAGGTGAGGTGCTCTACATGTGTGTTTACATTTACATTTAGTCATTTAGCAGACGCTCTTATCCAGAGCGACTTACAGTAAGTACAGGGACATTCCCCCGAGGCAAGTAGGGTGAAGTGCCTTGCCCAAGGACACAATGTCAGTTGGCATGACCGGCAATCGAACTGGCAACCTTCGGATTACTAGCCCGATTCCCTCACCGCTCAACCAACTGACTACTGAGTTCTTCCTGCATAGTTCTTCCTGCATAGTACCAGAAGCCTTAGGTTAAACGACTGTCTGGACAATGACAACATAAACAATTTGAATGAGTACCCGTCATTATAGAAACAAACTGACGTCCACAGGGGGGGGGGGGGGGGGGGGAGGGTTGAAGGAAGGACTTCCCAGGGCTGTTGTGGATGAGAAGCACATAACATCCGCGTGCCAGCCAGCAGTACACTGTGAAATGCCCTGGAGCGGGAAATGCCCCACCAGCCTGCAGTATGTTCCCCCGTACTCAGATTCACATTCACATTCCCCCGAGGCAAGCAGGGTGAAGTGCCTTGCCCAAGGACAAAACATCATTTGGCATGGCCGGGAACCGAACTAGCAACCTTCAGATTACTAGCCCGATTCCCTAACCGCTCAGCTACTGGGTGTCTGTCTGTACGTTTATCTGTGTCTGTCTTTCGGTTTGAGGAACAGAAAGCCGTGATATAACAGTAAATGCACACAACCTGGTTTGTTTTGACTTGCGTAACAATTTCCTATGCATGGCTTAGAGCACATTATCATTTCTGTGCTTTTGCCACCTGGTCTTTAGAAGAATCTAAGAAACAACGGCAATCATTTCTCGGTGTAGAACCATAAACATTTACAATCTGATGTTGACAAACTATGACAAAATAAAATGAACAGAGATAGTTTCCTGACGGCGGACATGAGTGCATAAAGGTTTCCCACTCCTGACGAGCGGGGAAACAGACAGACAGACATAAAAGGAGTTTTAATCTAGCAGAAAAGATAACAGGGTGATCGTCTTGCAGCAGGTAGGAGTAGGCTACCCATCTTTCCCTTCCAGTGAACCGTGAAACTGTGGTGCACAGTGCGTCACGTCGCAGCCGCATTTCCATTCAGACCAGTCCACCCCGTGTGCGTGTGTGTGTCTGAGGGGATAACCGACCGTTTTGAACCATCCTCTTCTTTCCCTACTCTCCACTGACTGGTGGGACCTGTGCTGTGCACAGGAGCTCAGGGTCGGTGTTTTGTATGTTAGAGTGTGTGTGTGTGTTCCCACCAGCATTGGGTTGTCTGTCTTCTGGTCTCTCTTTCCGTTGCGATAAACATTTCCACCTCAATCACAGCCACATAGGTCAGCTGACTTCCTGTCAGAGAGGTAGTGTCAGTGCAGGTGATTCGACAATTCAGAGTTTAATATAGTACAGACTGTTTATACTCACTGTATATGTATATGAATAGATAAATATGGTATCATAGTTTCCAAAGTGACCGGAATTCAAGGAGCAAACATATGTCAGTTGGTGAACCATTCGAGGTGTCGTTACATGAAACACAAATTGCACAAGACTGTTCCTGGATTTAATTAACAGAAAATCTTTCCCCACATTATTTCAGTCAAGAAAAGTGTTGTTATGTCAGTGCCTTCAACATCAAACAGCTGAATTCCAGTTAGTCAATATGGGTCATAGACACATGATAGAATATGTGGGCCTGTTTCATCAAGTCCTTCTGATGCCTATGCTGGTAGAGATATAGACATGGAGGTGAAGAAAATGCTGAGTGGTGCACAGATAGGCGGGGAGGGGAGGGGAGGGGAGGGGAGGGGAGGGGAGGGGAGGGGAGGGGAGGGGAGGGGAGGGGAGAGGAGAGGAGAGGAGAGGAGAGGAGAAGGGAGGGGAGGGAAGGGGAGAGGAGAAGGGAGGGGAGGGGATGGGAGAAGGGAGGGGAGAAGAGGAGAGGAGAGGAGAGGAGAGGAGAGGAGAGGGGAGGGGAGGGGAGGAGATGGGAAGGGGAGGGGAGGGGAGGGGAGGGGAGGGGAGAAAAGTCAAATATAAATGTGTTTTATTATTTCGATTTATTGACCACTAAGGTGTGTTCGGGGGAACGTGTCCCTGTAGTGCGGGCGCAGTAGCGGAACACTTTCTGTGTTCTGGTTGGCGGGCTTGTTCAGGAAAAGCGGCGTCTGAGTCATACTGAAGCTGTCAGAGTGCATCAAAGAGAACAAGAGAGGGAGCGAGAAAGGGACAGGAAAATGTAATCTTCGTAAACACAAGTTTGTGGAAAGAAATAACGTCTGAAAGCTGTATGTTGGAAAATCAGGCAGACTGGTTTGTGTTTCTGGGAAACGACAGGTGGGATGCAACAAGTTCAGATCAGTGCTGCTAAGTCAATTGAGGTTGTGCACACACACACACGCACGCACACACACACACAGTTGCCAATGTGAGGGGGCCCCCCTTAGACCATGCTCAAACCCACAATGGGAGCTAGTCTGTCCTGTCATTCTGATAATGACTGTATGACTGTTACCTCAGTTATCACTCTGACCTCATCTCACTCAGTGCCCTGCGAGGAGAGAGTGAGATACAAAGAGAGAAAATGACAGAGGGAGAAAGATAGAAAATGAAAAAGTGGAAGAGAGTGGGAGAGAGAGAGAGATAGACAGACGGGGGGGGGGGGGGAAGAAATAGTCAAGAAAGGGCTCCCATCTGTAACAAACATCAGGGACTTTCCCTGGCTCACTGGTGTCCCTGTCTGTTTCTCTGAACTCTCTGTGTTTGTATCAAAACAAATGACTGGTAGACCCCCAGTTCAGGCTTATCAGTTGCGATTCAAAGTCTTGATTTCGTATGAGCTTCTTATGCGTTCACTCTTCGCGTGTCGACTAAGAACAGGATCGTGTCGGTGTGTGGCCCCCCACCCTCGCTGGCTCGGATCATGGATGGGGTGGTTTTCCTCATGCACACACACAAAAAACACTTATCCCATCATTTATGAAATATTGGAGTCAACTAAAAGGGTCAGATGGCTGAGTGGTTAGGGAGTCGGGCTAGTAATCAGAAGGTTGCCGGTTCGATTCCTGGCCGTGCAAATTACGTTGTGTCGTTGGCCACTTCACCCTTCTTGCCTCGGGGGGGAATGTCCCTGTACTTACTGTAAGTCGCTCTGGATAAGAGCGTCTGCTAAATGACCTAATGTAATGTAAAAGTTTTCATGACTGAAAGATTCAATTCCAGACGTGAAAGACTTGGTTCAAATGATTTTGATTCACTTCATTTGATCTCGAAGAAATCTCAAGCGTTCAGGTACCAGGTGCATGATTACAGGAGAAAAAACGAAACATATAGAATAGCACATTAGCAGCAATGACAGATTCAATTAAATGAAGCAATTCAATCTTAGAAACAGTATTCAATTTCAGGTCCAAGCTATTGAAACTCAGACATACATGATGCCTTGTCTACACAGATAACATGGATGGAGCATTCGAAGTTAAGAGACGGTCACTATTGTTTTGTATGCTACCTTTCTTTTATTTAGCGTGGGCTAGGGCCAAACAAAATAAAGGTAGCCCACAAAACAATAGTGACCGTCTCTTGTGAAACCCAGACGTAACAGAAAGAACAGACGCTAAACCTAGTCTTAACTTCGAATGCGCCAACCCAATGCCGCTCCTCTCTTCATGGCGCCCGTTCCTAAAACCGCCCCTGTTTGTTTAACACTGTTTTGGAGTGGCGTAGTGGAACTGGCCCTTCACCACGCCACTCCCAAACAGTGTTAAAGAAACCAACATGTTTGTGGTATTGATGTTCTAACAGAGATTTGAACTTGAAAACACACACGTGTAGCCGGTGTGTGGTGAAACTCACTCCTCAAGTATGTAACAGACCACCCGCGTCAATGAATCGCTAGCTTTTCGTTGGCGTAGTTGGTAGTGGTGGCGCTTGGGAAGCCAGAGGTGGTAAGTTCGAACCCAATGCGGGACGATTTGCCCGATACACACGCACTAAGCTGGCTACAGGTGTCTTGACTCTGCACAGCCGATTCTCATTGCAGCGTCTCTTTACCAGCTCGTTTGCATGTGTCTCCTTGGGCCTCCCTCCTCTCCTCTCCAGCTGCTTTTCAAGCATCTCGAGGGGGTTTGTTTGAGCTCAGAGAAGCTTGGTCGAGACCCTAAAACCCCATTCACACCAAGGACGAGAACGAGAACTATAACGATAATTTGCGTCCACAACAACCTCAGCGATTTGCTTTTCCGCAATGTCGCCTGCCTTTTGAATTGGTTGTCAATGTTTAATAGTTCATCGGGTGGGGAAAATATAGATTTTGAAAGTGATCACAACAATATCGTTGTCGTTATAGTTGTGGTGTGGACTGCTATTCTTTTAAATATAAAACGATTCTAAAAACTGTATCTTGATAGCCTAGTTATAGTTCTGGTAGATCTATAGATCCTTGGCATGAACGGGCCTTATGACTCAACCGTCACACCCTTAGTCTCCAGTCTGGATCCCTATCACTGACTGTCTTCAAATACGTTCCTCTATGTAAAAACACAAACTAAAAAACGAGAAAACGTACATTTTCACACAAGTATGCAGGAGTATGGAGTATGCAGGATGCCAATAGTGTTTTCAGCAAACACACTAACAAATGCAAAACATGCCTGACACATTCACACCTATTGCGCTGTGTAGCATTCCCTTTCACGACAGTATCGTTTCCACAGACCTGTGAATAACCAGTGGTGTCCCAATACTCTTTTTGATCGAGGGGTAGGGCTATGACTAATATTTTCGCCTTAAATAATTGATAAAAAAATTATGACAGTCAATTGTTTTGTGCCCTACACAGTCCTGTACATGTGCATTTGCAACCATGTTCTTAATTGAAACGTTTTTAAAAATCGCTAGTTTGCTACGCTAACGTTACATTGCTGATTTGCACAACAGTCCCGCATTTCTCTGATTAGCCTTGAATCGACTTCATGCATGTCTACAGTTTTAACTTAACTCCATTAGCAAGGGTAGGGGTGAGACAGAGTATTGGGATTCGGCCTTAGTTCTGCTACTCTGATTACTGCGCGAGGGGCACGGATTGTTTTCCATACGTGGGTGGGACCGCTTTAAACATTTTTATTTATAACTGAGGATGCGTCTTAATAACGAGTATGTGCGTGCGTGAGTGTGTGTGTGTGTGTGTGTGTGTGTGGGGGGGGGGGGGGGCGTTTTTCTAAAAGTGCGTGGTGGGACATCCGACCCTCTTTTTCCGAACACTTGCCCAAACAGCTGCGCTCTATGGCTGCGCTTGTCTCGAGAGTTCCCTCTGCCATGCTGACAGGACAGATCCTAGTCATAGCCAGCATCCACCATGCTTCAGGCATGCGGTGTTTGTGATCCCAACAGCATGGATGTGACTGCCCTCTAGTGGATACTCCCCACCTCTGTCAAGACAGACGTGGAGACGTTGTCCTGGAGGTTTTGGTGCTCATCAGGGGGGAACTGTCTTGGCCCTTAATATATTCTAAAAATATATATTTTAAAAGTAATCTGTTCTAATTGTATTTTATCAATTCATAATTTGACAATCTAAAGACAATGTTTCTGAAATAAACCCTTCAATCCTGCCTATTCAGTTTGTGTAGGAATGTGAAGAGTTAAATGAAAAAATCCCCTTATGTTGCTCTATCAGAATTTTGCTGCCTCCGTTGTTGGGAGGAAAATGCTATGCAGCTCTGTGATTGGTGGTCCAGCTATGAATTTACAGAGGGACGATTAATATTTATTCAATGTAAGACTAATTTCCATTGACAGTAAAATTGACCAATCATATCTTCCTTCTAAATGGGTGGGCTTTGTTATCGCTAACTTTATGACAAGTTCCGCCCGCTGTGGGGAACGCGATCACAAGCTAATAAACTAGGTAACGTAGCGTTAGCTTGTTCGTTCACTTCACAATGGAAGCCGCGAGTAACGTTCCCGCTAGTGAGGAGGACATTGTTTCACATTTGTTATATACGCCGTTTTCAAGGTTAACTTTTAATGAGAAGTTAGAGTTAATCGGCAAAGGAAGACCTACACCAGAACTTAATTTTGTGCAGAAAACCAAAGCTTTTGAGAGTCATGTCAACTCCAGCAATTATATGCGGTACCTGTCAGTGCCGGTCCTAGCACATTTGGCATCCTAGGCAAGATTTATCACGACCCTCTCCCCCCCCCCCCCCCGGAGCGCAAATCGGGGCACCGCCCCCCAACCACAAGACTTGGCGTGGTGGGTGCCCCCTACTCGTAGTGCGGGAGGGTTAAATAATGGATACACTTGGGAAATTGCCACCCCCCTCTTCATGCTGCACTATGCGGCTGCCTATGTCGCCTATAGGAAGGAACCCGTGGATGACAGGATCAACCAACAAGGAAAAGCTTTAAGGCCCTTGCACACTGAGTGCGAAATTTTAGTTAGCCTCAAAATTCTGGCTATGGATGCGAAAAACGCAAAAAAAAAAAAATCTAACCCGATCCAAACTTTTTTTGGACGGACGAAAGTTTCGGAGGCAGTGTGTAAACGCGATTGACATAACGTGAGGTTGTATCATTTTTTTACGTGCAAACATTTCGGACATGAATTTCGGACTCAGTGTGCGGAGAGGGTGTCCTGGTCCAAAGATGGATTTCCCGATTTAAGAAGTTTAGATAAGTTTAGATAATCAAAGGTAGGCTATGTTATTTAAAAACTTTTCGGCCACCGTGCCAAATGATTTTATTCCGGCCGCCGCTGCCACTGTTTTGTAGCCCTAGCCTAGCCTATATGTTATAGTGTTGTGCAGAATGACCGGTCAACCTGTAGGCTAAATGTACCAACACAACGTCATTATGCACATGTACCGTAGATAGTTCCGCAAGGGCTGGCTCAAATAGTACGTAATGACCAACACAATTTCATGTAAGTCAGATGTCTCTGGTTAATTTTCTACCTGTCCAATCAGCGAACAGAGGGAGTGGCTGAGAACAATGACGATGATGTTGTGCGCTAGTTTATGTTGTAGTTCCATAATGGCAGCGGAGAAAGATACGAGCGAAGCCATTCGGTCCGTTTTGGCAACGCAGTCAAATATCCAGAAGTTAAATCCGGAGCATGAACAATCTTTGATCCCCAGAGGGTTAGTTTGATTTTCCAGCTAGCTCCGTTAGTCATGAAGGAGTTGGCTAAGGCGAACACTAGCGATTGGTTATGGCAGATCCAGAGTGGCTCTGGGTGATCCAATAGTTTTAAACTTCAACAGAGTACCCGCCTTCAAGGAAGTTAACGCTTGTCAATGGAGCGAGCCCAGACTCGCTGTACAAATGAAATGTGCGAGAGTCTGGTTAGGACCAGGCTATAAATGAGTTAGGACTGAGGGAAATGAAATGACAGTCATGCAGTTCACAAAGTGTGAGAAAGAGGGCGCCCGCGGGCAGCTTCTCGCTTGCTAAGAACCTGAGACGACATCCTTGTCGACAACCTGGATTTCAAAGAACACATTGCTCGCACGATGCAGAAGTTTTCTTGTCCAAACATTGTGGACTCAGTAATACCATCCTCTCAAGAGGTTAGGTTCCCTCGACGGTAACCGACCCTTTCCCCTTCTTAATTGATTAATGTGTGACATGCTTGCCGGTGCTGTACCGAAATCGGTGACGTTATGACAGTTGTGACCCGGGGCTGCTGTTCTCATGGCTTGCCAATGTTAGGATTAAGGTTAGGACTCGAACATGTATTGAACAGTATGGCACTACTTGGGCATGTTGGGGCCCCGAGGGGTTCTGACAGCAAAATATAACGAAACCTTTCTGCATTTCTGGTGTGTAAGCCTGAGGCTCACCTCTATCTCCCCTCCCTCCCCTCCCTCCCCCCTCTTAAACAGCGACCCACGAGACATTCACACAGGAAGTATAATCAGCTTCTATGGAACACACTGTGCCTCATCTGAGGCCTGCAGGAAGTGCTCAAAGGCTGCAGCCCCCTCATCTGTGCCCACCACATGCCAAGAGCGAGACTGTGTGTGTGTGTGCTTGTGTGTGTGTGCTTGTGTGTGTGTGCGTGTGCATGCAGAAGCAATATGTTTTATCTGCACTTGCAAATGGAATTGTGCATAAATCTTTCTTGTGACATTTAATTTAAATATGTGGACTATCTATACTAAGTTTATGTACCCTTAGTATAGATAGTCCACATATTTAAATTTTAGGTCCCTATATGTTTATTGTATGCACCTTCCTGCCAAAGCAAATTCCTTGTCTGTGCAAACTTTCATGGCGAATAAATCCCATTCTGATTCTGATTCTGAATCCAATAATTATGTTGATTTTTCAATCACAGTTTTTGGTGTGCTTACCACATCGTGCTGCTGACTAATACAGAGTTTCCAACTGTTCAGTGTTCTTGCAAAAGTGGATGCCAACGAAACAATACCCTACCCCATCCAATCCAAGAGAATATTTTATTACAACCACACATCTGCACGTTTATCACATTCCTTTATCAGCCAATACATCATGACAAACATGAATCTGAAGTAACAGTTATCCATGAAAAGTACATTCAGCCCATGTACTGGGCACCCCCACACTCCCTTATCAGAATAAATACCCATGCTGCCTGTTAGTTCTACTGCCTTCTGACTTAGTGTTTCTGGACGTCCCATGCATGTCAGCACACAGCCCAGCCTCTTTCACAAATAAATAAAAGCTTGTGCTTTTTAAGGGGCCCCTTTTAGATTTTGTAAAGCCCGAAGAAGTTGCCGTTGTGGTTATGACTGATCATGTCCGGTCTGGACACGTTCACGTAGATCCTGTCGTCCCTCTGGAGCTGATGAACCGAGCCCAGGTGACTACCGGACGACCACAGCTGCCGGTCTCTGCTGGAGCGACAGTATCCCGCCCTGTGGGCCTGCATCAGAACCAGGTCTTTGGAGTGCCCTGGCCTCTTCAGGAGAACAGTGTGGACCACCCAATCCGTGGGAGAGCAGTCCTTGATGAAGTACTCCACCCGTGAGTAGACTTGGTACAGTCCGGTGTGGTTCACCTGCAGTTCCCCTGCTCGATACACCACTCCTCCCATGGTGAAAGCCCGACCCGCCTGGGGCTCCCAGCGCAGAGTCTTCTGTGATCCATCTTGCTTAGACCCTGCTGCGGAGAATAGGGGGGAGCAGAGGATGGCGTTAGAGAGGAGAGGAGGGGAGGGGGGAGGGGAGGAGAGGAGAGGAGGAAATTAAGATTGGAGCTTACCAATGACATGGGCTGCAGGTCTTTCATCAGTCTCTTCTCTAGCTCGTTCTGCTTCCTGGAGACCTGGAATCATGACACAGCTAAATTAGCTGCAGGACACCCCTGTTTTCTTATTCCCCTTTATGAGATTATTGGGCAGAGGGAGATGCTGAACAGTAGCCTATTAAGCAGAATCCAAAGAGAGAGAGAGGGAGGGAAGCAGGGGGAGAGAGGCAGGAGAGAGAGAGAGAGGGAGGCAGGGGGAGAAGGAGAGAGAGAGGGAGGCAAGGGGAGAAGGAGAGAGAGAGGAGAGAGAGAGGCAGGGGGAGAGAGAGGCAGGGAGAGAGAGAGAGAGAGAGAGAGAGACAGAGAGAGAGGGGGGGGGGGAGACTCACCAACTTGCTTCTGTAGCACAGGCCCCCCATTTTGTGTAGATATTTCCTGTTTAAGGAGAAATACATATTTCAGTGCTGTGCAGGATAACAAACCATTTCCTTTTCTGATCTGTGATCGCCTTTCTCACACCAGAGTTGAGATATTTTGTGGTAGATGGTGATGAGCAGAAATGTAGAGCTGAGAAGTTTTTTTCTGAATCTGCTTGGTGACAGTGAATCAAGCATATCCTGTCAGGCCAGACTGGTGACCACAACTTGGATGTTGCAGTTCAGCAGTGTTTAAATGTCACAGCTCAAATGCAGATGGGTTTCAAACCCCCTGTGAAAATGTATGGTCGTTTCTTTTACATAATTTCCATCTACCTTCTACTACCGCCAACCTCACACTGCCCACTCCCTTTCCAGGATTGTAATATCACACTGAGAAATCACACTGCAAGTTTACACAGCAGCAAATTGAAAAACGGGGTAACAAAAACTTATATAATCAGAAGCTTTTTACGACAGCGAGAGCAATAAATAGGTTTCTATGGCTATTCTCCTGAGTATTCAATTAACTCTCAACTCAATACTTTTTTACTCACTCATCCTTGCAAATCTCACCCTTCCTTCCACCCCATTATATTCTTCAACTTTCCAACACATTATATGTTCTCTAATCAATTTCAACCCCCCACCACACACACACACCCTCTGATCCTCTCCCCTCGCCGTCCACTCACCTGTTGCACCGTAGCAAGTTCCATCTGCAGCCTGTGGATCTGCAAGGCCCCCAGTCCCAGAGCTGCAAACACCAGCAGCAGGACAAACAGCACAGCCAGCAGCAGGCCCCCCTGGCAGGGCCAGCCCTTCTCCCTCCGTCTCCTCACCCTCTCCTGGGCCGGGGGGAACATCCAACAGGGGACCAGGTCTGGAGGATGGACCGAGGAGGGAGGATCTCTGTTGTTGTCCACCATGAACACCTGGGGGTATGGAGTGGTCATGCTGCAGGACATGGCGTGTGTGTGTGAGACAGAGGAGTGTGTTCTCTGCAGACAGGAAAGGTGGTTGTATTTGAGCACCTCTGGCTTGAAGTTCAAGGTTCCACCCCCACACAAACTTGAACGCCACTCCTTTCTCTCTCTCTCTCTCTGATGTACCTCAGTACCTCACCTCACTTGGGCTGTAGGTTTCCTTCAATGTCATGGATGACCCATGCACGCTTCAAGCCGGGTTAAAGAGGACAACTTCCTTGAGGGTTTAGGTTGGATTTAGGGCAGTTCTATGGGTTTGGGTGAAGCCCTATGTGACATTGCTTATAAAAAGGGCTGTACAAATACATTTGATTTGAACTCAAAAGGATCAACACACTGTTACACTGTTTCACACTCAAGATTATTAATGAAAACCCCCCAACTTGTTGGATTTTATGACACCAAAGCTTTTTATATTTATATATCACTTTATTTTGCAGACTCAAGGTCCAGATAGAAAAGTACACATAACATATTACAAGAGGGGTACACACAAACATAAATACATACAGACATACTGACTACCACATATTACATAAGGGGAACGTACAAAACATACATACATACCAACATACATATAGCTCATACATATGCACAACAATTAAAACAAGTATAGATGCATATTCCAGTGTTTCCAGAGTTGGGAGGTATATCTGGTATCACTAAGTGCAGGGTTGGTTAATGCGGTTAAAATTGTATTCTTTGACTCTGTGAAAGCACATAAATCTGTACAGAAAATTCCTCAGCATCAATTTTTCTTTCTCTTAGTCTTTACTTTAACGCAACCTTTTTACAGTTCCAACTAATACCTCACTTTCAAAGGAAGTTAAGAGGTTTAACTGGCATAACCACCATCGTGGTCTTTTCTGGTAAATGCACCATTCGAGAAAAAAAGTAGCTAGCTCTAAAGGGGGTTTATGTAATCACACCCTAAAATGCTTGCCGTGGCAACTTTAGAGATGACTCAAAGACGACCCAATTTGAAACTAGTTAGTGGCTTTCCTATTGAATGAGCTACCGCTGCATCAAATACTTAAACAAATCTCCAAATATTACCCACAAGAAACGTCATTACACACCTGTCATCTTTACAGAGACAGGCGCCGACCTCACAGGGTACTCAACAGTGTGGATGACAACTACAATATCAAAGTCTGACCCGAGTTAAAACACTTTCCTGCAGGACAGAATGCCGTAAACAGAAAATCTCTTCAGTAGTTTCTACTTAATACTGAGAGCTTTAGACAGTTTGTTTGTAAACAGTGATGCGGCATGGAAGTCAGTTTCAAAAGTGCACACTGATACGTTAGTGGGAAGATGCTCTGCCACATGAAAAAGAACCGAACGCTGACATCTGCTTTCATGTTGCCTGCGTGAGAACTAAGGGCATGGTGGGGGAGAGAGAGAGAGAAGGGGGAGCAGAGGGGGAGAGAGAGAAGAGGGCAGAGAATGGGGAGGAGAAGGAGAAAAGTGGGGATAGGTGTGGGAGGGAGGGTTGACCTTTTTCTGTAATTTTCTGCTTACTAGAACGCACCTCCCTTCCACACAATTAATGGTTTCCATAAGTGTGGCCATCTCCTCTATCTGCAAACACCACAGCACAGTCATCTTGTCTCGTCTGTTCTCCCTTTCTCCGTCTCGACGTCACAGGGTCCTCACGTAAAGCTGACTGACACGGGGAGAGAACAAGATGGCAGTTGTGATATAAACTTGGAAATCAACAATCTACGTGTTCAGCTACACATAGATCAGTTTTATTCTATCTATACACGAGGAGGTGCATATGTATACTTCCTAATCATTTAAATTGATCCATTATTAGATGATCACCTAGGTGGATAGTAAAAAAAAATCTCATCATTTTCGACTGGAACTATTCAGTAGTTTATAGACAACTTGAATGCGTAGTCTGTAAACAGTCTTTCTCTGTAAATGCACACAACTTCACAATAAAGGTCACTAAAGGGTAACAGACATGGATGAAAAGACTTGCTGTGTGTGAATAATACCCTTGTCTGTTAACCCTTGTGCTGCCTTCGGGTCACATGACCCAAAGGTTCATAACGAACCATCGTTGTGTTTACCCAATTGTACCCAATACAAAAACAAATACAAATAATTTTCTTTTAACCTTCGCAATGTGGGGGGTCTGAGACAGCCCAACGGTTAAAAGAAAATGATTCACTTTGTTTTTGTATGCGGTAAAGTTGTCGCAATATGACGGTGGGTCACAATGACTGATGGGTCAGAATGACCCGAAGATAACACAAGGGTTAAATAAACCGCAAGAAAACATGGGTCTGATTTGATGGATAATAATCTCCAGTACACATGGACTTTTATTCTTTTGGATTTTGGAGTGCCATATCAAGAAAGTATTAAGAACATTATACAAACTTCCTGCATTGGTTTACAATTGGACAATCTACAGACTGCATGACCGCAAACACCCCTTGTATTTGCGTATGTCCCATCAATGGAAGCACCCCTCTTCCGGCCACCCATCCAGTCCCTCATGTATCTGGATGTCCCCCCCTGCTCCACCCCTCCAGTCCCTCATGTATCTGGATGTTCCCCCCTGCTCCACCCCTCCAGTCCCTCATGTATCTGGATGTTCCCCCCTGCTCCACCCCTCCAGTCCCTCATGTATCTGGATGTCCCCCCCTGCTTCACCCCTCCAGTCCCTCATGTATCTGGATGTTCCCCCCTGCTCCACCCCTCCAGTCCAGGGCCTCATGTATCTAGATGTCCCCCCCTGCTCCACCCCTCCAGTCCAGGGCCTCATGTATCTGAATCCCCCCCACGCCCCAGTAAAGCCAGGCCCTTAGGTAGCGTGGCATCGCTGTTCACACAGCGTCACAGGGAAACTGTGTCTTTGGACTAGAGGGCAACACACCAGTTCACTCTACAACCTCAGATGCAACCCTGCTTCCAAGAAGTGTTGCACTTGAAGCACGACAGTGGAGCGGCTGGGGGTGAGTTGGTGTTTAGGGGCTGCGTGGTTGCGTGCATCCTAACGAGTGTTCGGGTAACTGAGTCAGCACATCTGCTCTCAGCAGCATCTGATCTAACGACTGAGCATGTGGTCATGGGGATGACTGATAACACAGCAGTAGATTGACAGATGAATCACTCCCCCCCTCCACTGCAGGCATTAGAACAGCTCATCAGTTCCCCTGTCCCACTTCACATCATACCTTGAGCACCGGGGAAGAGCCTGTCAACACCTTTCCTCCACATTGAAATCTGTAAATGTACGATGACGATAATAAATATGACAAGAAGGATTTTTTCCTATATATAACTTTTTACTTTTTTTATATTATTATAAAAATAATAATATTTTTTTTGACGTCATCGATTTTATCTGCATAAACCGCTTGTATATTCACAGGAACAACCTTATTCATATTTTAACCCTTGTGCTGCCTTCGGGTCACATGACCCAAAGGTTCATAACGAACCATCGTTGTGTTTACCCAATTTTACCGAATACAAAAACAAATAAAAATTATTTGCTTTTAACCTTTGCAATGTGGGGGGTCTGAGACAGCCCAACGGTTAAAAGAAAATGCTTCACTTTGTTTTTGTATGCGGTAAAGTTGTCGCAATACGACGGTGGGTCACAATGACTTATGGGTCAGAATGACCCGAAGATAACACAAGGGTTAAGTACACGTCTCCTTGTTTGTCACGTGGCAGATTCATCATCTGAGGACGAGTAGCAGCCTAGCCCCAGGACATGTCCCATCATGTCTGTCTCCACAGCGGCCCTCCCTGTCCTCCCCTCCCCCGCAGAGACACAGTCCATCGCTGACCCTCGCCCTCCTCCCCTCCTCCCTCCCAGTTCCCCTGCTCGCCCAGGGGTGTCAGGGCCTCTGGCCTGGGCGATGGCCCGGCCCAGGGGCGAGCTGTGGAGGTTGGGCAGGCCTGAGAGCAGCACCCTGGCTATGTTGGGCGTCTGGGAAGAGCCAGGCTCCACCGGGCCTCGACACCCAGCTAGAGCCACTGCCAGTCGGGTCCGGTCGAAGGAGAGGGGCTGGTCCTGGTCGGCATAACCTGACTCTGAAGCTAGGGGGCTGGGGTCGGCGCCGCCAGCGACCGCAGAGGAGCGGGACTCTGATTGGCGATCCTCTTTCTCGTGGGCTAAGGTGACGTCACTTCCTGTCCTGTCGGCAGCCCCTTCGCAGTCTCCTTCCGTCCGAGGTTTGCTCCCGTGACCTGAATCCAGCGGCTGTTTCTTAGCTACGGGGGAAACACATGATGTTATTTCATAAGAAGCAATCGCTCCACTACAGTTGACCTCATAACCCAGATGTTATCAGATGTTAGTTTATTTCCTCCAGGAACTCAATGACACCTATTGAGGGACTTGTTGCACTTGTTGGTTAGTTGTAACTGATTTTACCTGCACTCGCTGTGATTTATATTACTGTTGCTTGCTTTCCTCCAGGTACACTCTGGGCACTTTCGTGGATCATGTCGTTAATTGTAACTTGTTTAATTACATGCACTTCTGGTTCTACCCATTGGCTGTTATTTGCTTTTCACAATGTATACTTCATGTTTTGGCTACCCACATTGTTTTTGGGGCTATGTCGTTGTTTATGATCATTGACCTATGCACCTTTTGCTCTTTTTTTGTAAGTCGCTTTGGATAAAAGCGTCTGCTAAATGACTACATCTAAATGTAACCCATGAAGAGGCTATATGTAGAAACTACTACGAAGAAACTGAAACTTACTACCTTCACGTCTGAAGACTGTGACATCATGACTGCAATGCTATGACTAATGGCAGTAGAGCACCACAGAGCTATAACTATTTGCCAACTGACCGTAGCCGGCAGAGCGAAGGGGGTCTTCCCTCCTCTTGGCATATGCCCGTGGAGTCCAGGGCTGGTGTTTGCTGGAAGGGTCAAGGGCTCGCAGCTTCGACAGGAAGCGTCTGTACTCTTTCTCCAGGCCCTCGATGCAGAACTGAAACTCTGCTATCTTTCTCTCAGGGTAGTGGGACAGCTGAGACTGCTGTTTGGACAGGTTAAAGACACGTTCAGCATCGTAATACAGACAAAAATTGTGTGGCTCAGAAACGTGTGTCCCCACTTTGAAAATGTTGCAGGACCCAGTCCCATTCTACTTCAAACCTTATTCTATAGCATACAGTATAACCCTCCTCCTCCCAATTCATGATCAACAAGACTTATTAACCCTTGTGTTATCTTCGGGTCATTCCGACCCATCAGTCATTGTGACCCACCGTCGTATTGCGACAAATTTACCTCATACAAAAACAAAGTGAAGCATTTTCTTTTAACTGATGGGCTGTCTCAGACCCCCCACATTGCAAAGGTTAAAAGAAAATTATTTTTATTTGTTTTTGTATTGGGTACAATTGGGTAAACACAACGATGGTTCGTTATGAACCTTTGGGTCATGTGACCCGAAGGCAGCACAAGGGTTAACTAAATCAATGCAGAGGTCACATTGTCAGACACTTCAGGTGCAAACTCTCCCCCATCAGAAAGTGCCTTATTCACCCTTTAGACATGCAAATGAATGGCTTGGATAACTACCTGGAGATAGTACTCGATCTCTCTTTTGATGCTCGGGATCCACTTCTTCACAGCAGAGGCGGAGTTAAGGGTTGCCTGTGAAAAAGCATGATCGGGTTAAAGAGACGTCATACAGAAATTAACTTCTGGAGAGGCTGAATGTGCTTGCTGAATTGCTCGCACCAAAGAAAACTTACAAGTTTCGGTCTACGTTCGTGGATATCTTTTATTCGACCCTCTGTTCAGAAACATGACAAAATGCATTAGCAAAATTCCCTTTGTAGCCTATATGGATCTGCGTAGATCTGAATGTCTGCTAAATGCATAAATGTAATGTCGATGGGGAATAGTTATAGCTTACATACAAGCTAGCTCGGTTAGCTAGCTAGTTTCATTTGTAATGTATCGTAAATATGTGAACTAACACTTGCCCTCTCTCTCCTTCTGAAGCCATAATCTGTTCAATTTTCCTTGCTGTTTTTCTTCATTCCTCGCCATCGGACCTGCAACCAGAGCACGGGGAAACCCACTTCCTATTTCAGTTTGAGAAGACAAACGTCACGTGACATGTGACGTAGTTATTGCGCTGTAAATGCCCTTGATAGCTGAATTAAAAAATATATCTTGTTAAAAATTCGATTGATTTCCTTGAATTTTCAAATGTTTGTTATACAACAACATAAATTGGTAACTGAAAACAGAATAATAAATAATGATTTAATCTTGACGAGACGTTGTAAAGTACTTCTAGACAGGGTGGAATGTAGCTTCGATTTAAGTGCGGAGTCTACAGGTCTGTGCTTTTAGTGCGTTTTGCCTTGTGTCTCTGATACCGTTTATTCAACAATAGTGGACATTGAACAACAGTCTGAAAACTAATGACATTTTGGGGCAGGATAGAGGTTAGAGGTTATGGTTGGCTTCTACTCTAGTGCAACCACTCAATCGGTTATCGTTTTTTTGTAAGGCCTCGTTTTTATTTTTTTATTTCAGTTCATGTTTGCTGACAATACTGAGTGTCCTATGATGATTGTGAGGAGGAGCATAGGCAATCTATCTTACCATGGGTAGTAGGTGTTTGTCCCCATCTGCCTGGCTGAGGGTTATATGCTGTAGAACAGAAACAAGAAGAGCAGGAAAATGAAGAATTTGGAATGTGTGATGTGGATTGTTGTTTTTTATGCATGGTTTATATTTGTTACTCAACAAGCTTACCATGGGTGGGTTGCATATCCTCAGTTTATCCATAAAATGCATATGAAAAGATGCATTGCCAATATGGGTGTAAGTGAATCCAATCCAGTGTTATATCACATGGTAATAACCTCCATGTTACAGTTAATAAGCTAATTCCAGAATATAAGAATTTGTATACACACCATCCACTGATACAGATACAATAGGAATGCTACTGTAATCTTCTGCATTTGGCCACAGGTTTTCATCCACATCACATCTTATGTCATCTAGGGCAATACACCTAGGAAAGAATCTTCTGGCATGCCTGATCCATCCCTGGCAATGTCCAGGCATCCAGCATTCATTGCGTCCAGGAGGGACATTTGATCATGTGGATGGTGGTCATACAGTAAACCTTCCACCTCCATGAGGAAAATAATTATTCTATGGGGTTGAGGAATGAAGAGTAAGGTGGGAATAAAAGTGACACCATTCTAGGATGGGCTGCAAACCACTCAGTGACTGCATGGGAGTGGTGAAATGCCACATTGTCCCATACAAATGTTGGCTGATTTCTTCTCTCTGCATCCCTTTCCTCACCTAGCACAACCCTTCCGTAGAGATTATTTTATAGCATTTAATTTTTTGATTCGAAATATATTTCATTACAATATTACTGTAGAAATGTAGCAAATTTCTGTCTTATTCAGTTTTGTATTATGTTATTGTTTTGAAGTGAAGTTTAACAGTTTTGAAAACAGTATGTAAGCATGTGCAAATTGGCCTGTAGGTACATAGAGTTTTGGCAGTTGTTGTGTCGAAGTGAGAAAAGAATAAATGTAATTTGAAAGATGTAGTCATTGAATGCATTTTGTGCCAAAACAATGATAAATGATCCACAGTTTAGCCCACATATACTTCTGTTGTGCTCACTGTGTGAAGAGTTTTTAAAATGTGACTTAAGTATTGAGAAATGTGTCCTAGCAACTGTAAAAAACTGTATTTACACGACGGCATGTCATTTCTGTCTCTACATAGTCGCCATGTTTAGGGCCCTCAAAACCCTAGGGTTTATGCCAAATGCTCTCATTGGTTGAGAAGTGTGATGACCTTCATCCCCCCCCCACCTCCCCTCCCCCCAATCATGCTGAGCAATCAAATTGCACATACATCCGGCCTTGCAGTGAGCAACGACTTTCAAAGTAATAATATATATTTTTTAACTGCGTTAATGCAAAATCAAATAATTGTCTGCGTTATTTAAATAATGTGTAAACGTACCCGCCACCTATGAGTTGCCAAATCCGCTTAAGATAAGGCTTCTTCCTTTTAATGGTAGAAACATTCCTTTTTATTTGTAATATGAATATAAACAGCTATGACACTTCATTTAACCCTCGTGCTGCCTTCGGGTCACATGACCCAAAGGTTCATAACGAACCATCGTTGTGTTTACCCAATTTTACCCAATACAAAAACAAATTAAAATAATTTTCTTTTAACCTTTGCAATGTGGGGGGTCTGAGACAGCCCAACGGTTAAAAGAAAATGCTTCACTTTGTCTTTGTATGCGGTAAATCTGTCGCAATACGACGGTGGGTCACAATGACTGATGGGTCAGAATGACCCGAAGATAACGCAGTACCGCCCCCAGGTGGTCTGTTTGAGAACATACATAAATATGATACAGATTTCAAATTCAATTTTTTGGCACCTACGTTCATTTCACCATAAAAGAAAGTGACGTCTAATTGTATTTATCTGACCAGATGACTAGCCAGTTAAACAATATGCTTCTGATTAATCTTTCACCATATACACCTTACATTTAATCATGTATTCCCTGATGCATTAATGACAGAATCAACAATTCACTTCACTCTATTTGATGAGCAGCATCTTCTTCTTAAGCAGAGTAGCGGTGTCTTCATGCGCGCGCGTGTCGCCACTCTCCGCCACCTTCAGTGGCGTCTTCCCCACATTATTGGTGGCCTGGAGGTCGGCTCTCTCCTTCCTCTCTCCCTGTCCCCAGCCCACCAGCCTCTTGACTGCCTCCTGGTGGCCAGAACGGGAAGCGCAGTGCAAGGGGGTGTCCTTGCTGTTATCCAGAGCGTTGATCTTGGCGCCGCCGCGGAGGAGCAACTCCACGACGCCGCCGTGGCCTCTCTCGGAGGCGGCGTGGAGAGGGGTCTTCCTCCACGTGTTCCTCTCGTCCACGCCTTTCTTCTTCAGAGACGAGAGGAGAGCCGTGACCACGTCGGCGTGCCCGTGGGCGGCGGCCTGATGCAGAGGGGTGGAGCCGTCCATGTCTTTAGCCCCTCCCCTCGCCTTGTGTGCCAGGAGTGACGTCACGGCGTCCAGTCTGCCCTCCGTGGCGGCCAGATGCATGGGAGTCCTCTTTTCCTTGTCAGTGGCGTTGGGGTCAGCCTTCGCGGAGAGCAGAAGCCCCACCACGGAGCTCTCTCCCTGGGTTGAAGCTGCCCAGTGCAGGGCTGTCCTCCCCTGTCGGTCCCGGGCTCCGGTGTCTGCCTGGCCCTTCAGGAGCTGGGCCACAGCCTCTGCGTGGCCGTGCTGGCTGGCCATGTGCAGGGCTGTCAGGCCGTCTTGGTTTACTGCATTCACCTGGTGTGAATTCACACATCATAACAGCTATGAAATCAACATGATCTTCATACAGTCTTAATATACAGTATTTAGTCTTACTATGCTATAGTTGCTATTAGCATAGTGCTTAAACTTGCTAATATGCTAAATACATTTTATGGTTTAATAACTTGAATTAACATGACATACTTTTTACCTTCACCAAAAAACATGAAAAGAAATACACAAGAGATCAGAGGACAAGCTGGAACTATGTTACCTGAGCACCAGAGTTCAGCAGTAGCCCCACTAGAGATGACCTGTTGAGCTGGGCTGCGACATGCAGAGGGGTGTGGGCCTTAGGCCCCGGGGTATTGGGGTCGAATCCCCTCTCCAGGAGATCCTGAGCTATGGGAACAGTCCCGCTGTGGGCAGCCAGGTGCAGGGCCGAGCACAGGTTTGGAAGTGTCGTGTCCACGCGAGCGTGTTTGGCTGCCAGGGCTCTGAAGAAAGATTTAAAAAAAATTGTGATCAGATCCACTTATCTACATGGACCGTAGGTGTGGTCTGGGTGGACGTTCAGCTACCTGAAGACCTCCACGTGTCCCAGCTCAGCTGACAGGAGCAGAGGGGTGTATCCCTGTTGGTCGCTTGTGTTGATGTCTGCCCCACAATCAACCAGAGCCGCGACCACATCCGCCTGGTTCTTCTTCACGGCCGAGAGGAGTGCAGATCCAAGGGCCTCTGAACCGAGCGCCCCTGCAGCGTGAGCTGGGGTTTCAAAACAGGTATACGTAGAAACGTGAGCACATACACACACATCCACACACATCCACACACACACACACACACCATGAGAACAAATGGGTATCTGCAAGGTCTCTGATGTGGAGGGTGGTAAACCAGGGGGTCAGATGGCTGAGCGGTTAGGGAATCGGGCTATTAATGAGAAAGTTGCCGGTTTGATTCCTGGCCGTGCAAACGTCCGGGACGTTGTGTCCATGGGCAAGGCACTTCACCCTACTTGCCTCAGGGGGAATGTCCCTGTACTTACTGTAAATCACTCTGCATAAGAGCATCTGCTAAATTACTAAATGTAAATGTAAACCAGGCTGCGGTCCTACATACTCAGAAGCAGGCGGAGGATGGGGCCCCGGTTGAGCTCCAGGGCCGTTTCTACGACGACTCGGTCGACCAGGGCTCCTGCTGACAGCAGGACGGTTGCGGTCTTCTCACAGCCGTGGCTGACCGCGTGGAACAGGGCTGTCCTTTTGTGGTTATCCCTAGCATCCACCACAGCCCCACACTGCAAGAGCACCTCAGCCAGCTGGGAGTCATCCTCCCTGGCTGCTGTATGGAGTAACGAGCCCTGGGCCTGGTTCTTGGGGAGATTCTTCTCCTCCTCTACCAGGGTTTTGACTGTACCCAAGTGCTTGTTTTTCACCGCCAGATGCAGGGGGGTCTTCGACTGTTTATCCAAGGCATAGATAGGGGCACCCGCGTTTAGGAGGCCCCTGACTGCCTTGCTGTGACCCCTGAGGGCCGCTCTATGCAGGGGTGTGTATCCCTCTTCATCCCTGACATCCAGCTGGGCTCCTCTGTGTAGGAGCAGCTCAATGATGGACAGGTGGCCGTGTTCTGCAGCCACGTGCAACAGCGTCTCATTGGAGGAATTGACCGCGTTGACGTCTGTGTCTTGTAGAATCTCCTCCAATGAGGAGAGCTCTCCCAATGCAACGGTGCTGAATATACTTCCTGTTTTGGGTAGCGTTGTGTTTTGTTCCTCTCTCTTTGCCACTGGGCGAGTAGCACCGTCATCATCTTTCTGAACCTTAGGCTTCCTACTTCCTTTAGAAGTACTTTGAGTTACAACAGGGCATGTATTTTTAACCAATCCCTGCTTGTCCTTCTCCAACAGATACCCAATCAGCTGTCTCTTGGAGTCACGTACGTTATCATTCACGCACCCCACGTAGGCCTTCATCTTCTGGTACAGGTCAGGCTCTGCCAGCATCAGACACGGGTGGAAGAACTTCCGACAGGCCCTCTCCCCCCTGGAGACCAGCACGTCCAGGACCCTGGAGTTCCTCTCCTCGCTCGTTCTGAGGGACGACAGGATCACCGATCTCTTGCTGGGCGGCACGACTCCCTCTGTGACGAGGAGATCCAGCAGGTCCTCTGTGTGTGAGATCCCAGAGACCAGATCCTTGCGCTTCGCTCGAATCACTTCTATCGCGTAAGGGTTGGTGGAAACCTGCGAACATTTGGAAACTCCTTGAACGTTTGGAAACTCGTTGAGAAGAATATTGAACATTTTAGCCGACCTTTTAAAGGGCGAAAGGTACATGAATGTGTCTGATCACCGAACAAGCCTCAGTGTGCCGTGTGTTTTGTACTGTCTGCAAAATATCTCACCTTAGCAACCAGGTAAATAGAGAAGCCAGTAACTGTATATCCTACCTACCTTTATCTGGGCTTTGTTTGAATGAGAACAAACCTGTGTCAGTGGTAACTACTGTTTAAATGAAATGGTACAGCCTACCAGGTGTACTTGTCGACCTTCAAATCGATTTGGATTAAGCTTCAGCCACTACACTATGTCTGTGCACTCAGTGAGTTGACAAACACACAACATGACCATATAGCAGGGTAGAATAGCAAGACACTTCATTAGGGCTTCTGCTATGTTAAACTACAAGCTAGCGCTGTATGTGCATGAGCATAGCCCTGCAGTAAACCCCCACAAATCTATTGAGTTGTCAGGTGCATCTTCGGAAATCACGTGTTATTGCTATGTATAATTGCGACGGACAGTAGGCCTATATTCTATATGCTAATTTCCTCATACATATTATTACACATTTGTATCAGTAGTTACAAATATTGTCATAGTCAGCAATGGGAAAGGAACAACTGTACGTTATAGCACAATAAATCTGATTCATTTCTTTAGTATGTCCTTCAAAGATGTTGTCTTTACAAAGCAGCATAATGCAATCAACTTGAGGACAACTCTGCATGCTGGGATCTCTTGTTTAGGTAGGCAACAGTGTTTTAGTATTCAGTCTGCCAGAAGATTGGTGGGGCGGCCGAGTTCCCGTAAAACACACATCTTCCGGGATGACGTTGCTATTTTGGGCCGGCTTATAGCCTTATATGGTCATGGGGCTACCGTTTCCGGGAATGATGTCAGATGCCCCCACGTTTCAGCAATCGCATCAAAGCAGATTTGCGCAGTGATAATAAATCTGTAAACAAGGTGCGTGTTTATTGAATGCAATATTCTGATAGTAAATTAAAGATTTCCCCCTGATTTTCCACACTTAAAATATAAAGATTTAAACCAATGGTCTTCACTGTGATTCTCCCTTTGTTGATTATAAACGTATGCCTTTTATTATTTTACTCTACCTTTCATAGTTCATAACAGGTTACTTTGTCTATTATTTTGTCATGAACAATACCTGTGCTGGCTTGATAACAGCGTTTGAAAATGATTTAGCCAGTGAAATGATTGCTGTAGGCTAGGTCTATACTAAATCTACCAAACATAGTGTCAAAACGCATTTGAAAAAGTTATCAACCCTTTTTATTACATTTAATGTAGGTAAAACACAATCATTTCGAACATTTAACGCCTAGAATCTTGGACAATGTCGCCATCTAGTGGGACGCCTGGCTACACGTCCAAGTTCATGTTAATGTGTGTTTGTGTTTTTTTTATGTCGACTGTTCTCGAATCTCGAATCACTGTTCGCGTAACATTTCAGAGGTGCTATTGCCACAGATTTTTCATCACTTAGAGGCTCGTCTATTTGTCAACTTCTCCTGTCTCCAACGTTGTGGTATATTACTTACTGTTATTTTGAATGTATTGAAAAGAAAACTCGTCTTCATGTCTAAACAATTTGGTAAAATTATAGCTTTTGAAAACCTAGTTTTCTTAACTATAAACGTTAACCTCAGCGTTGTCAGTTGGTAACCGACACAGTAACATACTCCCAACTGTCAACATCAATAGACCGATGCAATATGTGGCCAACATCAAACACAACCACACTATAATGACACAGCTATATTAACTTAAGGCACAAAAACGAGTCCAGCCTACATTCATGAACGCAGGAGGCTTCGGTTTAAGCTCATGGAAAACACCTTAATAAGAAACGTATTGGCTTCATTATTTATAGGTTATTTATTTCCATATAAGTTAAGAAGGACAATGAGGCCCGTGAGTTTTATATAGGCCATAGCATTGATGGGTATACATTACATCTATCGTGTTAGATGGACTTGCCCAAGTGGAGAAGAGGAATTGGGTGGCCAACTCATATTGCACACCAATTTGTAGAGTTGGCCTACATCTGTATTGATGGGAGCTGGGTCGTTGACCCTGAAACATAATCACTTAAACAGGATCGATACAAAGCACTCATGGAATGTACCTAGAACCTGGGAGCATTGTAAATGTCTAAATGTTTGTGGTGGTAAGACAATTTAACAGAGAACCAATAGGCTATAATACATGTTGCTTTTGAGACATGTCGCAACATGTTTTATTGTGTACATACTGACAACACACCCACTGTCAGTCACTCATACTCACAAAACACAGAGGCATTGTCTCAGTTAACAGATAGTTTATTACATTTCTTAAATATTGATTAGTTTCTGAAGAGCTCAGAAAACAAACGTTAAAAATAAAAAGTATTTCATATTACAAATGGTAAACTTAAGTACTCCAAGTTGATCTTATTTACATAAAACAATGAGTGGAACCCCATTAAGCAACTTAACAAAAATAAAAGTAACCGTTGAAGCTTTTCTAACTTAAAGAAAGAAAACAATAACGAAAAAGTACATTGTACTGTAACTCAGAAGTCAGGCAGCTTTTGTTAAGTGTTCAGTTTTTCACAGCCCTCACGCCCTCCTTTGGCGCCATATAGGCTACAGCAAAAGTATAGGCTATTGTAAGTTTATTTTTACTTTCTAATACTGAATTTCTTCGGGTGGTCACTTCCATGCAGAGCTTGGTCTCAATCAACAAAAGTCACTCTCACATATCTTGTACAAAAAAAACAACACGAAACACAACAGATTGTGTCATGTTTGTTGCTGTTTATCTCTCTTGTTCACCGGCTCGATGTCCAGGGCACCGTCTCCAGAACGAGCCACCGGAGAGCGCGAGGCACCCAGTCCAAGTGCCAGCCCCGTTCCCTCCGGTCTTGTGCTATATCGTCCTACAACCAATGGTGCGGTAGATACAACCTCGCTATCAAACGATGTCCTTTCGTTCAATTTCTGTTACAGTCTGTTGCCCCTTTTGTCCTCCCTTCAGAATGTCTGAAGTTGCTGCGTAAGCATGAGCTGGCACCCGCTGTTGACGTGGTTCATCACCTTCTGCTTCAGCTGGGCCACCTGCTCGCGCAGCATGTTGGCCGTGGACGCGAGATCAGAGTTTTGAGATTTCAGGTTCTTTACTTTGTCCTCGAGCCGGGAGATTCTTTCCAGCTTCCTTTTCCTGCATTTGGAAGCCGCGATCCGATTCCGCATCCTCTTTCTCTCCGCTTTGATGCGCTCTTGGTTTTCCATGTCAATCGGGGACAGAGGGGGGGTCTCTCCAGGCATCTCTGGGACAGTTTGAGGCTCCTCTTTAAGCGCTGCCAGTCGGGGAATAGCGGCAGTAGACTGGCCGTACAGAGGGAGCTGCGGCGGGGCAGCTGAGAAGGACATAGTTGGAGCTGAAGTTGTGTAACTCGGGGCGGAGTTGGTGCTGATCGCCGGGTTAAATGTGCTCAGGTCCTCGTAGACGGGTGAATCAGAGCGCATGGCTACGTTGTTGTTATAGGCAACTGCGCTCGCCACAGATGATACAGGCGGCAGGGTGTTTACACTGGGCTGCGGAGCTGAGCTTACACTAACACTGGGCACGTTGGGCATGTGTTGGTGGTGGAGTTCCGCTAAAGCACGAACGAAACCCTCTGCGAATCCCTCCTGCGCGTCAGTCACGTTTTTTGGGCAGAGGAACTGTGTCGGAGTCGGCGTTGTGGTTATTAGGCCGTTGCTGGACTGGATGATGAGTTGTTCCAGCTCCGGTGAGGCTAGTTTGAGTAGCCCAACGTCCGGAGATGTCAGTATGTCACTGGCTTTCGCCCGTAAATGAGGTTTGAGAGTGACCGTTGGGTCGCCGAGGTTCAGTGTCATGTTGTGTTTCAGTGGCTTCTGGTTGTATCCATAACCCGTGTTATCATGCTGAGAAAAAGCGTTCAGCGAGTCATCATAAAAAGTAGTTTCCATCTTGGTAGACATAGAAAACAAACCACCTACTCGCGTTAGAATGTCTCTGCACAATATTGTTTTATTTCCTCGTTCCTTATTTAACTAGTTTTAGGCGAAATGTTCTCAGTAGAAGTTCTTCGCGATAGCGGCAACGTCCTTTTCTTTTCTAAACTTCTATTCTGCGGAGCGGTCGCGTGTCCCAGAACCAAGTCAAAACTTCAGAACTTGAAAGCGCTCCTCCTTGTCACGCTGAAGAATATTCTGTTTCGTGAGCGAAGCTGAACGTTCTTTAGAACGCTTCTCCCGCTCTGTCCAGACTTGTAGTCAGTCACGAAAGAAAAGCGCTTTCGTTAACTTCAGTATTTAGTTATACACCACCTGAGATGTGGTTACCCTCTCTTGAGCGGTGTGTATACTCTGAGAAGTACAGCGTGGAGGCCAACCTTATCTGCTACCGCTGCCTCTCTAAAAATAACGATGATGTCACGCCTAGGCTCTCCCATTGGCTGGAGGCGATTCGAAGGGCGTGCGCTAATTTTCAGATAAGGTGCGTTGCCTTGACGACCACCCAGAAGATTCTTAGTCTCGCTCTCGCGGTGGCTTATGGGATGAAGTCATCGTGTAAGGCGAGGAGCGCAATGCATTCTGGGATTACGTATTGTTTTTGAATATCTTGTTACCCGCTCTCTCTCAGTGGCCGGATTGCCTGTCGTTTTTACATGAATTTTAGTGCAAATCTCTGGATAAAATATTTTGATACAGACTACATTATTTACTGTAATTTATATGCTATCCCATTGTGGTCCTATTTTTTCATTCTTAATAAAATAAAACAAAATTATTATCATCTTACATGAGAAAGCTTTTGGATAATGTACCAGGTTTCAAATCTATTCTATTCCTTATGACTGTGACATGCAACATTCTTTTTATCTACTAGTAATAGTTTAGCGTTCCATTGCTAAGTATAGAAAGAAGGTTCAGAATAACGTACAGACAGACTTTTTACTACCCCATGCACAGCGGGTGGTGGGAGTGGATTCAGTCGCTACTGTGCGTGTTTGGTTTGTTATTGCGTGCTGTAAATGTCTCGATGGTGGTCTTGTTTCTGTGCTCGGTCCTGTGGTTGGAAACTTTGCCCCTCTAACACACACACACACACACACACACACACACAGCCAACATATGCTGAGACACTGAGAATAGGATACCTGGGCAGGTAACACATGCCAACACAGCTAAAACCATATTCATCCCCGAGACCTATTAAAGTGAGGATTATAGAAAGCACCACAGCCAACCCTAACACTGACGTCCCATCCTCTTAAAGACCCTGTGCATCCCACAGCTCTCCCTTGGACCGCTGGTAATTAGTGGTGGTCCAGTCCATTGTCCCCTGACCTGTGGTCAGAAATCACCGGGGTTTTAAAGGGAAGGTCAACACGGTGCCTCTGACGTACCACCTGCCCCCACGCTGTCTGGGTCACCGTCCCACCCCACATCTTTACTGCCCTGCCCTCCGTGTCCAGCGCGTCACGCCTTAATCCGTCCCCCTGGCGCGACAGGTAAATCAGTCCCCGCTGTGTTAGCCAGAGCACACAGAGAAGGTCCAGGGTGGGGTGACCCCAGAACGTAAAACACCAGCTCTTTATGGCTTGTAATGTTATCTTTATGTACTGAGTATGTCGGATGTATTAAGTACTGCTATGAAAGGCAGCCATTAGGGATTGATAAAAATGGTATCTTGTTTTATTTAATTTAATCTTGCTTTGATTGAAAGCCAGAAGAAGAGATAACTGTGATGGAGTTTCCGTGGTTCACACGCTCACTTTGCACTCTGGCAACTGGTGATCCCAGAGAAGGTTTAAGGTCTTCATAGATAGGCATTCCCAATGTCCATAAATGGTCCACTTCCTGTGATTTTTATTGTGTTTTTATGTCTTCATGTGAAGTTTGTGCAACTGTAGAGTTGATGGTGGGCCAGTCAGGAGAGAAGCCAGACCAAACGTTCACTTCCGGTCCTCTGTGTTTCCTTGGTGACTCGTGTCTCTCCTTCGTTTTGTGACACTTTCGCCCTCCTCCTTCCCTCCCTCGCCCGCTCGCTCACTCCCTTCTCTTCTCTACCTCCAACTCATTCATCCGCTCTGCCTCTCTCTCTCTCTCTCTCTCTCTCTCTCTCTCTCTCTCTCTCTCTCTCTCTCTCTCTCTCTCTCTCTCTCTCTCTCTCTCTCTCTCTCTGTCTCTCTCTCTCTCTCAGTCCCCTGTCGCCCCTGTCACTGTCAGGGTTTTGTAACCACGGCTCCGGGGACAGGAGAGAGGAAACGAGTAGTTGTTCCGACATTGTTTACTCTCAACGCTCCACTGAAACTCTATGAAACTTTTATTTGCTCTGTGAAATGTTCCCGTAGTTTTTTCTGCTCATTCATCTATTCATGGCCGCTCTTCATCAGAATTAAAACCCATGAAAGAATCATGAGGTGATGGTCTAACCAACAGACAACACATCAACTTATCTTTCAGACCATCCCCCTCCCCTCCACTCTCCCCCCTCACTCCTCTCCCTCCCCCGATCCTTCCATCCAGCTTGGAAAAGAGAGAGAGAAGGGGGGGCGAGGAAGGGAAGGGGGGGGGGTGACCTTCCATTGTGTTTGAGCACTGGGATGTCAACACCTTCCCTATTCCTTTCCATCTCCTTTTCCAGTTTCCTGCTTCTAGTACCACATTGTATCTTTGGTATTTTGGCCAATCACACGCACACATGCACACACACAAGCATACACACCCCCACACGCATTTAGCTGCCAGTAGTATTGTATGTAGATCAAGCATGCTCATGGTCAGCTGTTTCCTTGCCAGAGACATTATGCCTTTGTGTACCCTGTT
>NC_085041.1:2220720-2308220 GCF_963692335.1 Osmerus eperlanus
GGGGAGAGACCACTGGGGGAGGGGTCTGGAGGGGGGAAGTAGAAGGGTGGAGGTGATGGTTTGTGATGGGGAGAATGTGTGTGTGTGTGTGGGGGGGGGGGGGGAAGAGAGCCAGGCGATGCGGGTGGGACAGAGTCTGGAAAGCATCAGGGCAGTGTGAGTGAAGCAGACCATTTGTCTCCACTATCAGTGTGTGTGTGTGTGTGCGTGTGTGTGTGGGTGAGTGGAGTGGCATGTTGTTTTGCCTCTCTGGTCTCTGGCTTGTTAACCTGCAGGTCACAGGCAGCATTAGGTGATGAAGCCAATGCCTGGTACACCGAACGGGAACAACCACCCAGTCTGCACACACACACTCACACACACACACACTCACACACAAATCTTGTTAGTTACCAAGACTTGGAAGTAATTTCAATCCTTATGTGTTTGTACATGTATGCATGAGAGAGAGGAGAGGAGGGGAGGGGAGAGGGGGGAGAGGACAGGAGAGGAGGGGGAGAGGGGGGGAGAGGAGAGGAGAGGAAGGGAGAGGGGGTAGAGGAGAGGAGGGTAGAGCAGAGGAGAGGAGAGGAGGAGAGGGGGGGGGAGAGGAGAGGAGGAGAGGAAAGGAAGGGAGAGGGGGTAGAGGAGAGGAGGGTAGAGGAGGCGAGGGGAGGGGGGGGAGAGGAGGGTAGAGGAGGAGAGGAAGGGAGAGGGGGTAGAGTGTTCAGTCAGATTAAGCCAGTGTCTGACACTGAGTGCTTCACATACTCTCACACTCAACATTGCAGGCTGGTATTTCAGAAATGCATTTGATCCATGCACAGTGTTTGTGTGAGTGTGTGTGTGTGTGTGTGTGTGTTTGTGTGTGTGGCTGAGTGAGTATGCCAGGGTCTCTTCCAAACACAGACACTGTTTGAGTAAAAAAAAATGTGAGAAATGTGAGGGCTAGTGGTCTGTCAGTTCTCTTCTGACTGGAGATGCTGCAAAAATATAAACATTCTCTCCGTTTCTTGAAGAGCTTGTTTAGACCAGCTCTCCTGCTGCCCTCCTGTAGTGTGTGTGTGCATGCGTGTGTGTGTGTGTGTGTGTGCGAGTGTGTTTAGGCAGAGGGGGTGGTAGGACTATCACGCTTCCTGTGACAGAACAGGCTCTCTACACATCAGTTCTCCATATCCTTAAAAAGAAAAGCTAGGAATTGTTTGTAACTTGTTCAACCATTTCTACAGTGCGTCTCAACACCAGTTTGGTTTGTGATGTGTGGGTGTGGGGGGGGCTGTAGCACTAGTGCCACCTACTGGACATGCAAGGTAAGAAGCTTTAAATCCCCCCAGGTAACCGGCGATCCGTATTCAGTATTGAATACGGATTGCCCTTGGTGGGTGCAAATCTCACGACTTGAAAACAAATTATATTTGACCCTGATCCCTAGCCTGGAGGGGGGTGGAGAAGGGGGGGGGGGGGGCTTGTGGTGGGGGTGACATCTGTGTGCTCAAAGGCGTTCCACACATTCCTCACCCCCCGTCCCCCTCCCTCTCCAAAGTTTGTCCATCACAACAGAGGGAATCCCCTTCTTCCATCTCTGACCTTGAAATTCCACCAAGAAATTCCAGGCCACATGTGTGCGTGTGTGTGTGAATGTGTGTGCGTGTGAATGTGTGTGCGTGCTAAACAAACCTCAGAGGGTTTAAAGAACTATAGGCGTAAGCGACACCCTGAGCGTGGCTTCAGTTTCTGCTCGTCTTACAGGCTGGTTTTTCTTGCTGTAACAGTAACTGATGTTCAGGTGACAAGCAGTCATCCAGGGCAGCCTCGTCTCACATGCAACACTCACGGTAAACTACCCCCCCGGGGCACACATGCCAACCTAAATAACTTTCTGATCAGCATTCACACAAGTATTAAGTAGCCCGAGTCCTCAAAATTCAATCTCTTGCTGCTAGTTCTGTTGGGTGCTTTATCCCATGAATGGCAGTGTGCTGCCCCCTGCTGGCAGAATATGGCAGTGCATGAGAACACGCCATTGACGGTAAATGGGCTTATCAGCTAAAGGTTTGCCTTTGACACTTATCCCAGAGGCCAACCTCTACCCACTGATAACCCGCACATGATACAAAGGTTAAATACCGATGTTTCTCCATTCCCTCCTTCAGTTACAGCAACGCTAAATCACCACTGCTTACTTGAGGTACTTTCTATAGGCACCATGCGTGTCGCGTTGAACAAAGTTTGCCAAATCTCAACTGTAATAAATGTTCCAACACCGTAGTTAAACAGCCTTGTATGAAGGTTTTTATTGAAGTAAAGTTAAGGCACTGTACACAGACAATGTCATGGTTAGCGAATCTAGACCTCCTACAGTACATGCTACCTGGATGCATCTGGACAACCAGGAGAAGAATGCACCTATCAGGACTGAGAACTAAAACCAGGAAATGACAGGGTCCCCCCCCTTAGGCTACGTTGACAGGGCCCCAAACGGGACCGTGTGGAGGAAGTGACATCACTACCGTCTTCCTCAGGGCTGAGTGTAGCGCAGGTATTTCTTCCCAGAAGGCACCTCTTTGGTGGTCACACCGTTGGGGAAGAGGGAGGCGGCTTCAGCGTCTGACAGGGAGGGGATGACCATGACCTTGTCACCGGGCTGAGGGAGAGAGGGGAGAGAAGGAGAGACAGATTAATTACCAGAAACATCAAGCACAGCTTGTTAACTAGCACCACTGTGAGTGAGTGTGTGTGTGTGTGTGTACCTTCCAGTCGACGGGTGTGGCAACCTTCTTCTGGGCGGTCAGCTGCAGAGAGTCGATGGCCCGGAGGATCTCGTCAAAGTTGCGTCCCGTCGTGGCGGGGTAGAGGATGGACAGCTTCAGCTTCTTGTCCGGGCCAATCACAAACACCTGGGGGCAGGGCCAGAGGAGAGGTTACTCACTACAAACAGTGAGGTATGCGTGTGTGTGAGAGACACTCACAGCGGGCTGTGAGGTGCGTGTGTGCGTGTGCGGCGTGTGTGAGAGAGGGAGAGGGACACACACACAGCGGGCAGTGAGGTGTGTGAGAGAGAGGCTCACAGCGGGCTGTGAGGTGTGTGTGTGAGAGAGACACACAGCGGGCTGTGAGGTGTGTGAGAGAGACACACAGCGGGCTGTGAGGTGTGTGAGAGAGACTCACACAGCGGGCAGTGAGGGGGAGCCCATCCTTGTCCAGCTCGTCAGGGTCCAGCATGCCCAGCAGCACAGACAGCTCTCGCTTGTCGTCAGCGATGATGGGGAAGGGCAGAGGGGTGCCAGCCTTGTTGGCGTGGAACGCCATCACATCCTAAACACAGGAGAAGAGGAGAGGGGTTGATGGTACGAGTCAGTGTTTATCCCCAGTACTGTCCCTCACAGGGCAGGGCATCTTTGGATCCTCTGGACCAGTGGTTCTCAAAGTGGGGTCCGCGAACCATAGCCAGGGGGTCCGTGAAATCATTTTCCATAAATTATAAAATTGTGCAGTATCAATAAAAAGTGAAATAAGATAATACTCTACAGATGGGGAACATTTGCGCCAATAAAACAAGAATAGTGTGTCCATTTAAGAGCACAAAGGGCATGCTGAATGGGTGTTACGATTCTGTGGGGGGGGGGGGGTCTTTGGAAAATGTTCTCCCCTGTAAGGGGTCCCTGGCCCAAAAAGGTTTGAAAACCCGTTCTAGACAGGATCCTGACATTGGCTCCACAGTAAATGGATAAGAGTGTCTGTTAAATGACTAAATACAGTTTATGAAGCAGTTCCTGGTCAGTGTTGGGAGTTTTTCCTTGTCTTCCTTGAGGGTTTAGGTTGGTTGAGGGGCAGTTCTATGGGCATATGTGAAGCCCTCTGTGACATGCTTGCGTGTAAAAAGGGCTATACAAATAAATTTGATTTTGATTTGATTTGTTTGCATTCACAGTCAAATGAGGGGGGGGGGTGACTATGAACACTGACAAGACAAGATTATCCTTTTCCCTCCGTTTAACAAGTAGCTCTGCTCTCAGCAGGACTTCTGGTTGAGAGGCACCAAGTGCAGTTCTCTCTGACCTACAGCAGGTCCAGGGAGCCACACAGGCAGAACCATGACTAAGCACTTTCCCAGAACCTTCCCCATGGGTGGGGGTGGGAGGTGAGACTGCAGATGGCGTAACTGTAGAGGGCGACAGAGCTGGGGGAGGGATGCCTGCCCGGTCAACAGCTACAGCAACAGAGACCGAGGAAGCAGCACCTTTTGTGGGAAGCGGCCTTTGTTTCCTGTCCTGGGGGGCAGACTGTGTGTGTGTGTGTGTGTGTGTGTGTTGAATTACATGTGGAGATGAAGCTAAGAGGAAAAAGTTCAGAAGGAGTGCTGCAGTAGTTTTCCAGTAGATTTTACTGCAGCTCATGAATTCCAAATCTAGACTCAAGGACAGAAGTCGATTTCCCAGATAGCTGGTTTTGAACTCGAGGGGGGGGGGGGGGGGGGGGACGGGTTGTCCAATCACACAAGGCCTGGGACTTTGGCTGAGTTGTAGAAACCAAGCCTGGAGGGGGTGGCTGCCGTAACCAAGCAACCTAGCTGCAGCCAATGAGATAGCACCGCGTGCCTAGTGTGTTTTAGGGAGTCTACCTCGTGACTGGCCACTAGAGCCACTGCCCTTATATCATCCCTCCTGCAGGGGGCGAGAGAGCAGATAACTTATAGCTTTTGGGATGAAGTGGCATCTGCTCAAGAGGGGATTGCGTGTGCGTGTGTGTGCACGCATAGGACCTCGCTCCAAGTGCGGTGGTCCTCAACGCTGTCGATGGAGAGGGCGATCATCTTCACGTCGCGCTTCTTAAACTGGTCGCTGATCTTGGCTGCGCAGGCCAGCTCGGTGGTGCACACAGGGGTGAAGTCCCGGGGGTGAGAGAACAGGATGCCCCATCTGGGAGGAGTAGAAGAGGAATGAAGAGAAAGGGAGACAAAAGGAGAAGATTAGTGCATAGAATGATTAGGGGGGGAGGGATTGGGTGAGTGAAGGAGGGAGAGGAGGACTGAATAGTGAGTCTCAGTGGAGGAAATGCCTCAACAGAAATCCCTGGGAACGAAACAGCTGCAGTCTGGGAGCGCCTGCAGCTGCAGAAGCGAACACACCGGGGCGCAGGAGCGTGGGACGGGAGGCCAGAGACACGGACACGCATTCAGCCCTCCGGTCGGCTCAATCTGAAACACATGCGGCTGTCTGACATCCCTCGCCTGTTAGACAGCAGGAGCTCCGTGTTGCAACAAGCCTCATCAGTCACCAGGGAAGGAAGGACACAGCTCCCATGATGCATCTGGTCTCACCAAGTCTGCATGTCTCATCTCCCCCCTCTGGAGGTCTGTAACCAGGACGATCAGAAGCGCTTGGAAGAATCACGTTACCTGGACGAACGCCACAGAGACAGGTGTTGCAACAGAAGAGGAAGCTAAACAGCCATGACAGAACAGTAGCTGATAACAAAAGTGTTTGGTCCACTCTCTGTGGACCTCCCGTTACAACAACAGGGTGATGAACCATGACAACTTGTGTTTCAGAGACCAGGCTGCGTAGAAAGGCCCTCCCTGTCGAGCTGTATCAAACTAGGACAAGCCAAACAAGTTGAAACAATAGGTTGCTAGACCCACTGACCTCATGCTGCACTAACAGGATTGTGTTATTGTGCCATTTCATAAATGTGCTCTGAAAGATACTCTGCATTACTGTCGGATTTCTGTTCCTTTCACGTAAAAACAAAATTCAGACTCTTCTCCAACAGTAATTGGTGCGTGACAGGGATGTTCTGAGCCATACAAGACACCACCACCCCTCCCACCCCTCCCAGGGAAGGGAGAAACCAACAGAAGCGAGAACACCACCTGATCCTGAGTGAGGATACGGCCTCAGTCTCAATTAGCCACAGGGTCTGGAAGAGGAACTGTGGGTCTGCAACATTACTCAGCCTGGAGCAGGAAACAGATGCATCGCACATTCCCTGAGCTGCAATGAGTTATACATTGCAAGAGATAAAGCTAACCTCTCCCAACTAGGGCCCATTTTATTCCTACCACATGACCAATGAACACGGGGTTGGAGACTTCAAGTATGCCATCATATCTTACTGAACTTTTACAACTGACCCTTTTGGAAGTGCTGTTACACAAATAACCAGACGTGCCTTTGTCCAACTAAAGCCTGTATGGTGTTTGTTCTGCATGTAACCCTCCATCTCTCCCTCTCCATCCCAGTCTCTCTCTCTGAGGGTCAATTAAAATACTACGTTGTGGTTCTAGGCGCCAAGTAGTCTAGGGGAAAATGTGTAACTTTTCAAACACACAAAACAGAAACGCATACACGAACGCACAAAGACACAAACAGATCAGCGGTTTTAAACAAAGCTATCCTTGTTCTTCCGTTGCTTTCACAACCCAACTGAAAAGCAAGCCGATTCAATAGCATGTTTTAGTGCCAATGTAACGTAATGTAACAAAAACAAAGAAACCCCTCCATGCGCATATCCCAAGGTGCACGCTGCATTGAGGAAAGATTATCCTAAGACCTTCGGTCAAATACATGGGTACCCGTATGGGACTGCGAATTCAGTTTATCGGTAATTGGTAGTCCACAATTAGGATAGCCTAAATACCATTTGGATTCCGTCCTACTTTACATTTGATTGCACGTGTCGTTTAACCACAAGGGGTCGCATGAGCATCTACAATGTTAAATTCAATGATGTGGGCTTAATTATCGATTTCTAGTAGGAAACTACACGGTCCAGTCTGTAGGCTATGATTTGGTTGCAGCGGTAGAGTTTATACTCCGGTAGGCTAGCGCTGCTTTAAATCAATTTGATGTTGCAAAATACATTCGATACAGATTAAAGACGTCGGTTGAGATTCAAGTTCAGGTGCACTCACGAGGTTCCTAGGAAGTCATGAAATTTGATTTTGCCGACGGTTGTGTTGGCTTCAAAGTTTGGGAGCACGTCCCCCAGAAGGATTCCGGGCATGGTTGCAGTCCTCTCTCCCTCGCGATTCACCAAAGCAAAGGCGAGAGCACAGAGAAAACACCGAATTTTGGTGGCGTTTTAAACGGACGTGCGCGGGGGAGGAGCTGTTACGTAATCAACCAAGGAATATTACATATACATACATTTTACATTAAATACAGGTGACTGACGAGTAATTTGGCCTCAACATCAGTTTTAAATTTTAGTTGAGTAAAGTAGCCTAGGCAAGCTATGGTTCAGTGAACTCGTTAAAGTTTTTAGGGGTAATTAGCCTACAACTATGCTAAATAGTGCCCTTATCGCATTTTGCAAGGTGGATGAATAGCCTGCTTAATGGTTAAATTGAAATGTTTGTTGAACAAAAAAACGATTACAGTTTTTTTTCTTTCTTCCTGGTTTCAATAACCTGCCGTTTTTATTACTCAACATTCCCCTCGCGCTTCCCCCTCTAGCTTCACTCTCCGTCACGTGATCTTCCCCAGCAGACTGTCAGCGGAGCAGCTTCCCACTGTGCTTTGCGCTGCGAACATCAAAGATGGCGTTGCTTGAAGCAGCGGTCTCCGACGTGACAGCGTTTGTCACCTGTAAAGCGATGCGGTAGGGAGAACGACATAATTTACTTATATCACTGACAACGTCTTACTGCAACCGATTTGGATTACACCAACCCGTCCTAACAAAAAAATAATAAAATGCCGTCTCCGAAAGCAAAAAATGCCGGTCGAAGCGGTGGAAGCCCTTTGAGTAGTACTAATGGGCGCTACGAATTCATGTCGCTTAACCGAACACCTCCGCCTAACCTCCTTCCGCGTCAGGGCTCAGACCCAGCCACAGCTCGTCTCCGGGCGTCAGAAAGCCCTACCCGGCGCCGTGGCTCCGGTTCTTCAACATCTTCAACCGGAGCTCAAGGTATGCCAGAAGAGGACTGTATGCGGCTCAATCCGTCTTTCGTCGGGATTGCCCTGAGCTCCCTTCTAGCTATCGACCTGTGGCTCTCGAAGCGGCTGGGAGTGTGTGCCTGCGAGGAATCGTCGTGGGGCAGTGTTCGTCCGTTGATGAAACTGATAGAGATCTCGGGACACGGTATTCCTTGGCTGATTGGGACCGGATACTGCCTCTACAAAAGCGACAGTCCCGCTGGGCAAGAAGTGATGCTCAACCTGCTTATGGGTAACCACGTCTTTAATATTGTTGGTTTTGAGCGGCCAGTGCATCTCCCGGTCTTTGTCCAGTTCTCTCATTCTTCCTGCTGCACTGACGTGAGAGAACTGCTTAATTCCCTCTGCCTCACAACAGAGACGGCATTTATAGCGCTCCGCTTTCACCTAGCCAGTGTCATGAAATCAGTTTAGATGGAGTAGAGAGAGAGGGAGAGAGACCACTGAGATGCACAGGCTGCTTGTTACAGCCTCTTTGTCCCAAATATTCATGCCTCCACCTCCCTCATCTTCCTTACCTTTTATAGTAAAACACACTTCACCTCTCCCTTCACTGGCTGCTCTCTCTCTGTCTCCCTCCCTCCCCCTTCACTGCTGTGGCGCTAGCTCCATTTCACAACAGAGGCTTATCTGTCATCTTCACTTCCTGTGTTTCCAGTCCCCCACCCTCCAGACGCGTGTCCATCTCTGCCTCTGTCCTGCCGACGGGCTGCCTGAGGTGACGACAGCAACCACAGCCTTTAGCGCTCTGACCTATACACTTAGGCTAGACACGACACAGAACACAGGCAAAGGTATCTGTGTGTCCTGTTGTTCCACACATCAATATACACGTCCATCGTTGCCGCGCATGACGTCATCGCGAATGCACAAAAGGTGCAGAGTTTAGATGGTGGGATTCACCACATGGGTCAGGGTTGATGGAGAGCTTGGCCTGTGACGTTTAAGGGGGACCCCAGCTCCTCCCCCAGCACGCTCGTTAAAGAGGTCGTGTTCAACACCTGGATCACGTCACATCAACCAGGCTTCGCTCTCACGGTTTCCTTTTGGTGCATGAAGAAGGAGGGGCTACCAATGCAGTCTGATCACAGCTGGTCGATACAGCGTGTAACACACACACTCCAGTTTTATCAAGAGACAACAGACACAGAGAGAGAGAGTGTCATCTGTTGCAGCGAGTCCGAAGCAGAGTAGGACAGGGGAGCTTGGCTCCTGGTCACCGGTAGCCACAGCAACCAAGACCACACCAGTGAAGGTTGTAGGCCAGGCCTGGACTGAGTGGTCAGACTGAGTTGAATTGTCCATCCGTGAAGTTTGCAGTTATTATTGTGCATCATAAAAGGATGTGGATACTGTGCAGTTTGAACTGTAAATACAGGCCGTTGCTTGAATATGCTAATGCATATTCCAAACAACATATAATAGCTGCAACATACAATAGCTGCATTAAATATCCCTGACTGCTTTTCAGGTCTCTAGTCTTTATTCTCCTATTCATAAGGACAGGCTAGTTTGGCAGTCCTGTAGATCAGATAATCTGTTTGAAGCTATGTGAAGCTAGGCCAGCTGTGTTTCAGAGGGAGAGGAGAGGGGTGCAGGGGAGAGGAGAAGGGTGCAGGGGAGAGGAGAAGGGTGCAGGGGAGAGGAGAAGGGTGCAGGGGAGAGGAGAAGGGTGCAGGGGAGAGGAGAAGGGTGCAGGGGAGAGGAGAAGGGTGCAGGGGAGAGGAGAAGGGTGCAGGGGAGAGGAGAGGAGAAGGGTGCAGGGGAGAGGAGAAGGGTGCAGGGGAGAGGAGAAGAGAAGGGTGGAGAGGAGAGCCAATGCCAGCTGATCCATTACAGTGTAGTATAATACCACCACTGGGATGGAAGTACTGCAGCTCTCTCTCTCTCTCTCTCTCTCTCTCTCTCTCTCTCTCTCTCTCTCTCTCTCTCATTCTCTCCTCACTTCAAAGGCTGCTCCTCATCACCTGTGTGAGGGCGTAGGCGGGCGTTAGAACCAAACGTGTTTGTGTGCCTGTGGAGTTGGTGGGTGTTCCAGTGTGTGCCAAGCAAGTGGTGCTCTGTGGTGTATGTCATCACAAAGACCCAGACTCAGACCCAGACTCACCGCCTGGGCCTGTTCCCACGCCAGCAGCCACATCATACTGTCTTCCAAACGTGTCTTTTATCTACGCAGGGAAAAAACAGATGTGTGTGTCGTCAAGTGTGTTGCTCTGGCGTTTCTAACCCCCGTGCCGCCCCCCCCCCCTCTCCACAGCCCTGCTGCTGGACGTGGTCCTGGTGGGCGTGGTCAAGGCCGTGGTGCGTCGCCGACGCCCCTCCCACAACCGCATGGACATGTTCGCCACCTTCTCCGTGGACCGCTACTCCTTCCCCTCGGGCCACGCCACGCGGGCCTCCATGTGCGCGCGCTTCGTGCTGGCTCACCTGGTGCTGGCCGCCCCGCTGCGGGTGCTGGTGGTGCTGTGGGCCGGCCTGGTGGGGTTCAGCCGTGTCCTGCTCGGGCGCCACAACGTGACCGACGTCCTGTTTGGGTTCCTCATGGGCTACGGGCAGTACAACCTGGTGGAGCTGCTCTGGCTGTCCCCGCTGGGCCTGCAGGGGATTCTGGGAGGGGGGGGGCTGGAGGATGGGGTGGCGGCCGGCCCCTAGCTGTCATCGGACGGCGTCCTGTCACTCGCCGCTGTTTGCTGAAGAGGAAGGCCGCTACCGACCAATCAGAGATCAAAGATGCTCCCTCGGAGAACAGTGACTGAAGATGATAAGCCGGAACCATGCAACATCACACACTGCTGCACAAACTCTCCTCTGAACGCCATCGCCATTGCATTTAGCGCCTATAGAAGATACATTGGTGTGTGTGTGTGTGTGGGGGTGGGGGTGGGGGTGTGTGTGTGGGGGTGTGTGTGTGTGGGGGTGTGTGTGTGTGTGTGTGTGGGGGGGGGGGGTGTGGGGGTGGGGGTGTGTGTGTGGGGGTGTGTGTGTGTGTGGGGGGGGGGGGTAGGTAGAAGGGTATGAGCTTGTTATGGTTGCCTGGGGGGGGCATCGCCCTCAATACTTTCCCACTGGGAGCTATAGAGGATTACGTGGGAGGCGAGAGCATTCTCTCCCCTGTTTCATCCTTTTTATGTTTGGAAAGAATTGGGGATATGAATCAAGAGAGAGAAAGAGAGAGAGAATGTGTGCGTGTGTGAGTGAGTATTAAGGAGAAGAAGAGCTCTTCTAGTTTCCCTTTTTCTCCGAGGGGGATGTCATGATATCATGCTGGATAATTAGGAGAGTAGTTTCAGAGTCTGTAGGGCCAAAAACCTTATAGGATCCATTCATGTAATAGTTTACTTCAGACTCGATTCAATTAAGCTTTGTGGTCTATTTTTCCCCACAGTGAAGACTATTCATCATGGTATGGGAAGGCTTTCAGGAGCTGGCGCTTGCTAAAGTGGGTGACCCATAAGCAGGACGACCTATGAGAGCAGCTGAAGTTTTTACCGGTACGACAGAGGCATGCGCTGTTTTCGTTTCACCAGAGCCTGCCTCCCTCTCTCCCCACACACACACACATCACCCATGACTCCGCCTCCACATACAACCCATAGCCCCGCCCCCCTGAACAACATCCTGGACGCTGGCTGACTGGTCGTTTATGCAACACCAGGGTTGAGGAACAAGGTTATAAACCCAGGAATGAACTTGTGGGGGGAAATGTGCTACTAAGCTCATGCAGGAGATATGAGGTGTAGGGGAGTAGCTTTAGATGTTTTGAAATGCGTCACAGGCCAGTGAATTTGAGCCCACTTTGTGTGTGCATGTGTCAGCTCCCTCTTTCTCTACCTGCCTGCTCTTCTTTTTCTTCCCGTGAATGTGTGTCTAACTTAACCTGCATGTCCTCACGTTAATGTTCTCCCATGTTCAACCGGTCTGTAAACCTCAGCTACGTCACCATGACGACTTTTGTGAATTCCTGACCCCTGTTCAGGGTTCAAGTTGTAAGATCTAGTGATTCAGTCAACAGTGTCTTTAAATACCCGCCTGAAGTCTCCGCCCCCTCCCAGCAGTACCCCACTAGCTGAGAGAGAGAGAGAGGGGGGGAGAGAGAGAGAGGGGGGGGGGGGAGAGAGAGAGAGAGAGGGGGGGAGAGAGAGAGAGAGGGGGGGGGGGGGAGAGAGAGAGAGAGAGGGGGGGGGAGAGAGAGAGAGAGGCCACCCACTCAAAACTCCCCCACTCTGATGAAATATGGAAGAGCAGCTTATTATCCCTCTCTCTGTCTCTCTGTCTCTCTCTCTCCCTCCTTCTGGTTACACCCTGCTCTCCATCCCCCATCCTCTCTGCCCCCCCCTCTCTCAAATCACTTGGATATGACGCTGTCGTCCCAATCAGCACTTTTGATGTAGCTTCTATCCTGCTGCCCCCCCCCCCCCCCAACTTCATCACCCACAAACAGCCCCCGCCTCCCTCACCTCTGATTGGTCAGATCCAAATTCATCGTCGTCCGTAGCAACCCGGGCTTGTAGATGTCTGTAGATGTTTGTGAACTGTCTCCTAAACGTAAGCCCTGAGGTCAGCTCCAGGCTTGTGTGTCAAGGCATGCAGGGGTTTTTTGTGTCAAAGCTCTACCGACCCTGGGTGTTGACCAGATACTCCAAAGGAAGTATCGAGATGCGTCACATGACTGTATCCGGGCCCGCCTCCATGCTGTTTCTTCAATTTGCAATAATCCTGGGTCTGAGCCCTGATTGAATCATTGATTGGACCAATGGGCTTCCTGGACTCCTTATAGCCATACGCCAGATCACACTGTTCAGATCAGCTTGGTGGTCGTCTGACCGACCACACAGGCAAGTGAGTGAATAAATTACAGCAAAGTGCACCACAACGCTATAACTGATTGTTTCACTGGCATGAAACACAAAATATGTTATCTGTAGTATGTTAGACTCAGTTGGTTGAAGCCTGTTGTCTAGATTAGACAAGACCAAAGGGAAAAGGCTTTGGTTGGAGCTCAGCAATATGGCAAATGTCACTTATTGCCGGAAAAACATCGACCATGTCACTATGGCTCTGTAAATCTTTTTCAAACGTCCGTGTAGCGGTGAAGTGGATCTGTTTCAGGCACCTGGTCTGTTGTTCAGCCAGTGCCTGCAAGCTAGTCATGCCTTCTGTACAGTCAACCACTGCTGACCCATTATGGCTTCACCTCTCATGATCACCTGCTATGTGCTCTTGAAAAAATAACTATTAATTTAGAGTAGCTTGTGTGTCTATTGTATAACACTTAATATTAATCGTGGTGTCAAATATATGTAAATAAATGGTCATTGGAATACTGCAAATCACGTTCTTTGGAGTTGCTTGTATCTGTTAGCACATGTATCTGTTTTTTTTCTGAGGTTTACTCTAGAATGATTACACTGTCATGGGGTATCTTTTAATAAAAATAATGAATGAAGAACGTCCACAGTTGTTTCATTGGTGGGTTCTGTGATTTAAGATTTTAATCAAGTAAATGTTTTACTAAAGATTACGATAAGCATAGATGACTGGTAAATCATCTTCTCCCGGAGTACCGCAACAGTTTTATATCAATGTTCCCGTGTGCTGAGTTGTCCTGTGTTCTATCATCCATTTACCAGATGATGCGTCTGAAATCAAGTGGTCAACACTGCAGTCCTGGTGCTCATCTCGCCATGGGGACGTAAGGGGAAGAAATGGATTACATTAGAGAGAAGTGCAACACTATAGCTGATTGGTTCATTGACACGAAACACGAGGAATGTCATCAGTGATGCGCCTGACTTTCGGTGACTTAACCCTTGTGTTATCTTCGGGTCATTCTGACCCATCAGTCATTGTTACCCACCGTCGTATTGCGACAACTTTACCGCATACAAAAAACAAAGTGAAGCATTTTTATTTTAACCGTCGGGCTGTCTCAGACCCCCCACATTGCAAAGGTTAAAAGAAAATTATTTTTATTTGTTTTTGTATTGGGTACAATTGGGTAAACACAACGATGGTTCATTATGAACCTTTGGGTCATGTGACCCGAAGGCAGCACAAGGGTTAAAATCTCACCGGACTTGTTAAGACTATACCAAAGGGTACATTTCGACCTGAGGTCAGTTAAGGGTTAAGCGTGTGTGTGTGTGTGAGAGATGGAATTGAGTGGATGTCTAAAAGTTACACTGTCAAGCTTTTTGGCTGACGCAAACTCAGATTGATAGAATTTAGAGATGATTAAACCACAAGGTGGATCTTAGATAAGCCTGGTCCCCAGAGTGACTGAGTCTTCAGTTTCATCTGTCAGGATTAAGGTAACACTCCCTCAAAACTCAATTCTACTCTGAAATCTTTAGGTTTAAATATCTACACTAAACATTGTAAGAGATCTGGGATTTTACACGTTATTTTGCTGGTGTGAGTATTTGTTATTCTGCAAAAGAAAAGTAATACATATTATGTCATTGCTACATGAATATTTTATCCAGGTAACAGTTTCAAGTAGTCAATAGAACAACATATTTAATTGCGTTGCACCAGCTTGAGTTCATGTTTGTTCCCTGTGTTCTTTGGGTCCTTCCTCGCTTAGTCTTTGTCAGTTCCTTGTTGTGTGTTTGACATGTGAGTATCACCCAGTTCCTCGTGGTCTCAAGATAAATACTTTTGTACGTTTTGTCGTGGTTTCTTGATTATTGGGCAGGGTGGCAGGCGTCCAGGGGATGGTCAGGGTCCAGCTACTTTGCAGTCCTAAGATTGGGATGTGTGTGTATCTCAAATAGTGAGGTTGTTATGAGTAAGAGTTATATAACAAAGGCTTGCTAGACAATCAACAAGGCTGCTGGACAGTGAATTAGTAGGGTTCCAGAGGTGAAGCAGCTGTGATCAGTTATAAATGAGAACATGAGGACTAAGAACACCCCCTATTCCCAGAGTCATGTCTGAAAAGTGGAAGGCAAGGCTCCTCAGAACGGTGAGGAGAAAGAGGGGCCAGGGTGAGTCAGCGTCAGGGGAGACTGTGGTGTGTGCGAGTGTCTCAATAGCAGTACAATAGGGGTCTTGTTTTGGAGGAGAAAAACATAGAGCAGAAGCCAGAGAAGGAGAGATGTTGAAATTGAGATCTGGGGTGAACTGGGGTTTGAGAAGAAACTAGGACATGTGGAGTGGGGTTAGATGGGGGTTTCTTGAGGAGAGAGGAGTTCATCAACACTTTAGGAGCCAAGGGATGCGCACGCATGTTTGGGGCTGTTATGTGCAGGTTGGCCTTGACCAAACTGTGGGAAGAAACCTTTCGAGAAGGTTGTGAAATAGAATCATGCAGGGCGGGGGATTGTTCCTCATATCTGTCTATATAACGAGATGTCCAGAGAAATGTGAATGCTTTTTGAAACCTTCCATGTACTACCGACGTTGTGCTGAATAAACCATCAAGCCACCTTGACTATTTTTGAGAATCCTTCTGAGGAGAGCAAACTTCTTAATCCACAACAGTTTCCCAGGGTGTATGTCTGGTTTGAACATGTGTTTGCGTCCATATCCCCGTATCCCAGGGTAACACTTCCTCCTCAGATCCAGCATGGTGCGTAGAGTGGCTGTCATCGGGGCCGGACCCTCTGGTCTGGCCTGCATCAAGTCCTGTCTCGATGAGGGCCTGGAGCCTGTGTGCTTCGAGTCCAGCGATGACATCGGGGGGCTGTGGAGGTTCAAGGTAGCGAATCAGATGGCTGAGCGGTTAGGGAATCGGGCTATTAATCAGAAGGTTGCCGGTTCGATTTCCGGCCATGCAAATGACGTTGTGTCCTAGGGCAAGGCACTTCACCCTACTTGCCTCAGGGGAATGTCCCTGTACTTACTGTAAGTCGCTCTGGATAAGAGCGTCTGCTAAATAACTCAAATGTAAGGGCTGTGGATCACTATCTCCAGAGTAGAGGAGGGTTGGATGTTGTCATTTCTGCACCGAAATCCACGTTGTCTTTCTCATTTTTTGTGAAGATGCCGGAATTAATTTTTACCCGTACTCACGGTAATGGTCACAGCAGTGGCTAGTGCTCACCGTGTCGTTCTGTCGCCCAAACAGGAAGTCTCCGAGCCCAAGAGGGCCAATATTTACCGCTCCCTCACCATCAACACCTCCAAGGAGATGATCTGTTTCAGCGACTTCCCCATCCCAGCAGACTACCCCAACTACATGCACCACTCACGCATCCTGCAGTACTTCAGGTTGTACGCAGAGACCTTCAAACTGCTGCAACGCATCCGTTTCCAGGTAGACAGACCGAGCGAGGAGACAGCGACGCTGCTGGTGAACAGCCCTCTCGGCTGACATGCTGTTGTGTGTGTGTGTGTGTGTGTGTGTGTGTGTCATCCATGTCGGCTGACTTGCTGTTGTGTGTGTGTGTGTGTCATCCCTGTCGGCTGACCTGCTGTTGTGTGTGTGTGTGTCATCCCTGTCGGCTGACCTGCTGTTGTGTGTGTGTGTGTTGCAGACCACGGTGCGGAGAGTGAGGCAGACTTCAGACTTCAGCCGCTCAGGCCAGTGGGAGGTGGTGACGGCGAGCAGGGAGGGGGTGGAGGAGAAGCAGGTGTTTGACGCGGTCATCGTCTGCTCTGGTCACTACACCTCCCCGCACCTGCCTCTCGGAGAGTTCCCAGGTGACTCGACACCCACCCTGACCACACGACTGTGACCAACCAAGAATGTCCAGAAGTCCAGCACTGTGGAAATGGGAACTCTAATGTGTGTGTGTGTGTGTGTGTGTGGCAGGGATCGAGGCATTTGAGGGGAAGTACAGCCACAGCTGGGACTACAAGGAGCCTGATGACATGAAGGGCAAGAGGGTGGTGGTCGTTGGCATTGGAAACTCAGGAAGTGACATCGCCGTGGAGACCAGCAGAGTGGCAGAACAGGTCAGAGGTCTTCATCGTATGTGCTTGTATAAACACACACTGATTATAAAATAAAAGTTTGGTTTTTTTGTCACGCAAGTTGGAGTGAGACAAACATCTCACTTGTGAGGTGAGAATCCCCCCAAAGATGTTTTACTGAAAATTAGAATATTTTCGTTCTCTGACCTAGTTAGTTAGACCTGTCTTAGTTCCACAAGGTAATCTAACTGGGTTCCACAAGGTGACCTAACTGGGTTCCACAAGGTGAACTAACTGGGTTCCACAAGGTGACTTAACTGGGTTCCACAAGGTGAACTAACTGGGTTCCACAAGGTGACTTAACTGGGTTCCACAAGGTGAGGTGTGATGGGAAACTGTTGTTGGGATGTCCAGGTGTACCTGAGCACCCGTCGAGGAGCCTGGGTCTTACGCCAGGTGTCGGACAACGGGCTGCCCGTGGACATGAACTACAACACCAGGTTCGTCCACATCCTCTTCCAGGTGCTGCCAATGAGCTTCCTCAACTGGTTTGGAGAGAGGATGCTCAACGCCATGTATGACCACACCACGTACGCTCTCAAGCCCAAACACAGGTGAGGATCTGCCTGCCTGTCTGCCTGTCTGTGCCTGTCTGCCTGTCTGTCTGTCTGTCTGCCTGTGTCTGTCTGTGCCTGCCTGTCTGCCTGTCTGTCTGTCTGTCTGCATGTCTGTGTCTGTCTGTGCCTGCCTGCCTGCCTGCCTGTCTGCCTGTCTGTTGCGGTCGATGTCTCTGCTGTCCTGCATTGACCCTCCTCGCTCCCCCATTGTGGTCCTATTGATCCAGCGATACATCTGGCCCTCCCCCTCCCTCCCTCCCCCCTCCCTCCCCCCTCCCTCCCCCCCTACCTCCCCCCCTCCCTAGGCTCTTCAGTCAGATCCCAGTGATAAACGACGAGCTCCCTCACAAGATCCTGGCGGGCAGCGTGGTGATCAAACCCAACGTGAAGGAGTTTGTCGGCTCCAGCGTCATCTTCGAAGACGGGAGCGTGGTGGAGAAGGTCCGAACCGTCATGGAGACATCTGAAACCTCTCCTCTTATGAACGTACAGCTGTGTCGTCGGTAACCCGTAGGGGTTTCACTCTTCGCAGGTGGACATGGTCGTGTTCGCCACGGGATACAACTACGACTTCTCCTTCCTGCCGCGAGAGGTGTTGCAGATGTCCGGCCACCGGGTGGCGCTGTACAAACACGTGTTTCCCCCTGCCCTGGAGCACAACACCCTGGCCGTGGTGGGGTTCATCCACGCCCTGGGGGCCATCATGCCCCAGGCTGAGATGCAGTCTCGCTGGGTGGCACGCATCTTCAAAGGTAGCCTGAGGCTGGATGTTCGGCTGGCTGACTGGCTAGCTTGCTGGCTAGCATTGTTGACTTGTTGGCTAGCATTGTTGACTTGTTGGCTAGCATTGTTGACTTGTTGGCTAGCATTGTTGACTTGTTGGCTAGCATTGTTGACTTGCTGGCTAGCATTGTTGACTTGCTGGCTAGCATTGTTGACTTGCTGGCTAGCATTGTTAGCATTGTTGACTTGCTGGCTAGCATTGTTGACTTGTTGGCTAGCATTGTTGACTTGCTGGCTAGCATTGTTGACTTGTTGGCTAGCATTGTTGACTTGTTGGCTAGCATTGTTGACTTGCTGGCTAGCATTGTTGACTTGTTGGCTAGCATTGTTGACTTGTTGGCTAGCATTGTTAGCATTGTTGACTTGCTGGCTAGCATTGTTGACTTGCTGGCTAGCATTGTTGACTTGTTGGCTAGCATTGTTGACTTGTTGGCTAGCATTGTTAGCATTGTTGACTTCCTCTCAGCTTTTCTGTTTGCTTTTGTTCCACAGGGCTCAAGAAACTGCCGTCTAGCCAGGCGATGTTAAAGTCGGTTGAGAGTGACACCAAAGACATGAACAAGAAGTGAGTCTACACGAACGCTTGATTACAAAGACAACTAATCCGATCTATCCTAGCGCCCCTCGCTGGCCGTCATGGGAATGTTCCAGACCAAAGGGCCCATCATGCCGCTGGTGGAGATGCAGGCGCGCTGGGCTACACGGGTCATAGCAGGTCAACACACACAATCTATCCTATCCCCACACAATCTCCTCTGATCTGGTGGTCAGGTGGCTGAGCGGTTAGGGTGTCGGGCTATTAATCAGATGGTTGTTGGTTCGATTCCCAGCCGTGAAAAAATGACGTTGTGTCCTTGGGCAAGGCACTTCACCCTACTTGCCTCGGGGAGAATGTCCCTGTACTTACTGTAAGTCGCTCTGGATAAGAGCGTCTGCTAAATGACTAAATGTAATGTAATGATCTGATCTCCCTGTCCTCCCGACAGCTTCGTTCTGTCCAAGCTGACTCCTCTGCACGTGGATTTCGTCTCCTACATGGATGAAATCGCTGGTGAGGCGGGGGTGAGACCCAGCCTGCTCTGGCTGTTCTTCACAGACTACCCGCTCTTCAAGCAGATCCTGTGGGGGCCCGTGTCCGCCTACCAGTACCGCCTGACGGGCCCTGGCAGGTGGGACGGTGCTCGCAAGGCCATCTTTACCCAGAGGGATCGCATGTATCAGCCTCTGAAGACCAGACAGGTGAGTCCATCGCAGTTTTGATCCGACAGGTCAGTTATCCGGGGGGGGGGGGGGGGGGTCAGATGGCTGAGCAGTTAGGGAATCGGGCTATTATTTAGAAGTTTGCCGGTTTGATTCCCGGCCGTGCGAAATGACGTTGTGTCCTTGGGCAAGGCACTTCACCCTACTTGCCTCGGGGGAAATGTAGGGTGAAGTTACTGTAAGTCGCTCTGGATAAGAGCGTCTGCTAAATGACTAAATGTAAAATGTTATCGGTAGTTCTGACTGACTTCCCCTTTCACCCCTCAGGTGGATAAGCCGGAAAGTTCCTGGCTAGGCCGTCTGTTCAAGCTCGGTCTGACGGCCGCGGTCGGGGGAGGTGCTGCCTACTACGTCCACCACAACCACCCCTCCCACCTCACCTCCCTCCTCGACACCATCCGACCACCGAGCATCTGACACGGTCCAGACAAGGAGAAGACCCACCCACAGGATGCAGAGGCAGGATTTGATCTCAAGTTCACCCCAAACCTTCCTCTATCTCATCACATTCTACTGCCTCTCAGACAGTTTTCATGAATCTAAGAGAAAGCACCAAACCTCCTATATCCGATTATTATATAGTTTATGATGGCTTCTTCTGTCCACTGTGGCATGAATATCAATAAACTTGGCGTCTATGTTAGTGCCGATTGTGGAGTATGAGACTAATTTTGTCACTTCACCTTATGAATATGTATGATTCACCATCTTTAACCTTTTTCATCATGAATAAAACATTTTAATCATAAACGTGTGTGCCCTGCTGTAAAGATGTGTCCGTTGTTTTACCTCCTGAATCATGCTCTAATAGCAAAAGCTCTTCCTCTGCCTGAACAGCACATCTGAGTCATTTCAGTTTGTGAAGAGACAGACCTTTCAAGTCAGCTGTTCTTCTGAAGCTAGAATCGACCACAGTAGCATGTTCCATCAATGCCTAGTGATGCCCCAGTGTTCATAATTACAGAGCAACAGCAGAGTTTTGTCATGTGGCCAAAAGGTGGCAGGCTTTTAGACCTTTTAGTTAATGAATACTAAAGTAAGGGTTAAGCAAGGTGATTGTCCTTTCCCTCCTCTCCCCTGAACCCTTGATGTGGAATATAGTTAATGGAAATCCATCCTCTGTCAATGTATAATCAATAAACATGCTTCTGTAATCTAAAACAATGCTTAATCTAACCACAGTGAGTGAGTCTAGCTGCTATCAGAGTATCCAAGACAGACACTCCCCCTCCTCTCCAGGAGGCAGCAGATCCTCCCCCGAGGCAAACTGAGAGTTGCGCAACAGGCTTCTTCCTGCTAGTTTTCAGGATTTTCTACGTCAGCGCCAGCTAGCTCGGGCAACGCCAAGGCCGAGCCCCAAGCAAGAGCTGAGAACAGGCAGGATCAGCAAGTTAGGAATGAAGTACTAGTATTCTGAAATCAACAATTACAACAATGTCCATGCAGTTTGGTGAGTTGCCTTGTCTCACTGGGTCAATGTTTGTTTTTTATAGCTCAACTGACTGACTGGCTGACTGATCTTCCCTTGTGCTCTCCCTGGCTGTCTTCTATCCAGCAGCCTTAGCTTCCCGCTAACCCAGACAGACAGACAGACAGACAGACAGGCTGGCAGGCAGGCAGGCAGGCAGGCTGACAGACTGACAGACAGACAGACTGACAGACTGACAGGCTGACAGGCTGACAGACAGACAGACAGACAGGCAGGCAGATAGGCCGGCAGACAGGATGAGTCGTCGCGTTGCAGTGATCGGAGGAGGGAGCTCAGGTCTGACCTGCATCAAGTCCTGTCTCGATGAGGGCCTGGAGCCTGTGTGCTTCGAGTCCAGCGATGACATCGGAGGGCTGTGGAGGTTCAAGGTGAGCTCTGAGAGGGGAGCGGGCAGGAGACTGCTTCAGTGGATCACAACTGCATCTCTGAGGGCCCAGAGAGTTCAGACACCATAGAATATATCATCATGACATCACAGAAGACCAGCGATAACCGTCGAAGTCTTGCCTCCCTGTGTCTGATCGGATGTTCCTGTCCCCGTGTCCACAGGAGAGCGCCGAGCCAGAACGCTCCAGCATCTATCGCTCCCTGGTCGTGAACACCTCCAAGGAGATGATGTGCTTCAGTGACTTCCCCATGCCTGATCACTACCCCAACTACATGAAGCACTCCCAGTTGCTGCAGTACTTCAGGCTCTACTCTGAGCACTTTGACCTCCTGCGACACATCCGTTTCCAGGTCAACCCTCTCTCCTTTCTCTCGGTGCTGGAATCCAAACAGTTTGGACAGATCCTCATGTAGTGTGTTTGTGTGTACTGCATGTGTGTTCTGTGTGTTTGTTTGTGTGTGTGTGTGTCTTTGTTTCCTTACATTTTCCTGTGTGCTTGTTTTTATGTGATTCTTTGTTTTCTTGTGTGTGTGTGTGTGTGTGTGTGTGTGTTTTTGACAGACCACAGTGCGGAGTGTGAGTCAGAGGCCAGACTTCCCTCACTCTGGGAAGTGGGAGGTGGTGATTGAAGACAGCGAGGGGCAGGAGGAGAGACACGTGTTCGACGGTGTTCTAGTGTGTTCCGGCCACTACACACACCCCATCTCCCCCCTCAAAGACATCCCAGGTCCCCCTGCTTGTTCCCCGCACTCCTCTAAGCTCCGTGTCTTGTCGATGAGGATGCGTGTGGCGTGTAAACGTGTGTTTCTGTGCTGTCCTTCAGGCCACGACACGTTCCAAGGGAGGTGCTGTCACAGCTGGGAGTACAAGGACGCTCACGTCCTCCGAGGGAAGAGAGTGCTGGTGGTTGGCATCGGAAACTCTGGAGGAGACATCGCCGTGGAGATTAGCCGATCTGCAGAGAAGGTAGGGCCGACTGTCAGGGGAAACCATCTCAAATCTGGCCGCCATGTTGCTGCTGACAACCATCTTACCATCTACCAACACTTCTTGTTTATCCGGCTCATGAGATTTCATCCCCACCCCCCTCAGACGTTCTTGAGCACACGAAAGGGAGCCTGGGTGATGGGTCGCATGTCCAGCCATGGTCTTCCACTGGACATGACGGCCATTACCAGGAAGAACGCCCTGCTGACCCTCCTCCTGCCCAGGGCTCTGGTCAACTGGGCCGCCGAGAGAGACCTGAACCACAGATACGACCACAGACTGTACGGCCTGCAGCCCACACACAGGTGCCTTCCCCTGCAGACACACAGACCAGACACAGGTGCCTTCCCCTGCAGACACACAGCTACAGACCAGACACAGTTCTGCCACCATACAATCATTTGGTGCTTCCATCACCAATGCTTTCTCTCTCCTTCCTTGTCTCTCTTACCTGTCTCTCCCACCTGTCTCTCCCAGGCTCTTGGACAGGAGGCCGCTGATCAACGACGACCTTCCAGGACGTGTCCTCCAGGGGGCGCTGGTGATGAAGCCCAACCTGCAGGGGTTCCAAGGCTCCGGAGTTACGTTTGAGGACGGAACCGCGGAGGAGAACATCGACGCGGTGGTGTTCTGCACCGGCTACAGCGGAACTTTCTCCTTCCTGCCCATGTCTCTGTTCCAGGGGTCGGGAGGAGAGCTGACCCTCTACAGGTCAGATGTCATCAGGCTGGACATCCACAGGACCCTCACAAACTATATACACACGACTCTCTGGATGAAAACACAGGTTTTCAAGCTCCTTCCATGCTATTAAACAGAGAGCAGACGAGGATATCCTGGAACGTCATGTGATCAGGATCTCTGTTTGACAGTTGGTTTCCGTTTCCTTGTCCTGCGTCGTGTTCTCAGGCGTGTGTTCCCCGCGTCTCTGGAGCGCCCCACGCTGGCCGTCATGGGATTGTTCCAGACCAAAGGGCCCATCATGCCGCTGGTGGAGATGCAGGCGCGCTGGGCTACACGGGTCATAGCAGGTCAATACACACAAACAGACACACAGACACACACATACACACACAGACATAGACACACATACAAACACATAAATACACAGACATACACAGTCACGCTCTACTGGTTATATCCCCCTCTCTTTTTCATCTCAGGGCTGCACAAGCTTCCTCCAAAGCGCCTAATGCTGGCTGCAATAGAGACCGAGAGGAAGAGAAACATGAAGGGGTAAATGGATGAATAGTAAAGGAGGTGGTTCACTCAGTACAAGACGCTTTTAGCTCGGCGCTCTAACAGGGTCTGTCTCTGTCCCCCAGATACCCCTGCCCCAGACAGGCTACCCTCCAGGTGGACTTCATCTCATACCTGGACTCCATCGCTACGGAGGTCAGTGGGAAAAGAAAGATGGAGCATTGACGCGTATCGTTTTACGGCGGGTCAACATTATGGGATGTTTGTTTCATCCCTACAGGTGGGGGTGCGTCCCAGCATGATCAAGCTGTTGCTGACTGACCCCAGACTGGGTCTGGAGGTTCTCCTGGGGCCCGTCACCCCATACCAGTACCGTCTGACCGGGCCGGGGAAGTGGGCCGGGGCACGCAAGGCCATCCTCACACAGTGGGAGCGGGTGGCCCAGCCCTTCAGGACCAGGGCAGAACCAGAACCAGTCCCCAGCCCCTCGGGCCTCCTCTCCTACCCCTGGCTGCTCACCCTGTTTGGGGGGTCGGTGGTCCTAGCTGTGCTGGTGTTCCACGGTCGACTGAGAGCCGCCCTGCCGGACCCAGCCCAGCTCCTGGAGGACTTCCCCGCCCTGCCAGGGGGGATTTTGTAAAGGCTGCTCCACTGGAGGATCTAGAATCACCCAACACTGTTCTGACAATGTAGCCAGGCCACACACATCTCACACTGAAGGAACAAGGAACCGACAGAATGTATAACTACTAAATGTTTCTCCAGTTTTTGTTTTTGTCCCCATTGAAAGAAATGTCTATCCTTTACCTTAATGTGATGGTGTACCAAAACAACAAACGTCACAACCAAAATCATCTCATATTTTCTTACATCTGAATTCCCCAAGGTGAGTTTCATATGCCACACCAAATAAAAAAAAAGGTTTTACAAGAAATGGCACAATGTCTAAGGGATGAATCAAGGATAAAGATCCCTTCTGCATCCCTCTTACCTCCCAGGTGTGTGAGGGGTCTCACTGTCCAGCACCAAAATAGCACAGCAGGAAGTGGGCCAGGGAGAAGCAGGAAGCTGCAGAGGAAGTGGGCCAGGGAGAAGCAGGAAGCTGCAGAGGAAGTGGGCCAAGGAGAAGCAGGAAGCTGCAGAGGAAGTGGGTCAGGGAGAAGCAGGAAGCTGCAGAGGAAGTGGGCCAGGGAGAAGCAGGAAGCTGCAGAGGAAGTGGGTCAGGGAGAAGCAGGAAGCTGCAGAGGAAGTGGGCCAGGGAGAAGCAGGAAGCTGCAGAGGAAGTGGGCCGGGGAGAAGCAGGAAGTTGCAGAGGAAGGAGGAAGTGCTGTTGTCCTGTTGTCATTCAGCCTGAGTGGGTTGATGACCTACTCCCCCAGATCTGCTTACTCAGGCTAAACAGCATAGTGATTAAAACATCCTCCTGGGCAACCCTCCAGGTGGGGAACAGGAGTAGGGGGTGGGGGGGGTTAGGACACACTCACACCCTGGGGGGATGCGGTGTTGAATTCTTGAGTGTTTGATTACTGCGACAGTGTTGCCTCTGTTCCTGCTGTACATGATGTGTAACAGCATGGGCAATTACCCTTGCAAGGAGATGGAGATCTCATTTAACAACTCACCTCTCAACCGCCTCAAAGTCATTTGGTTCCTGTGTCTGCAGCTGCATCAGGAAGAGATTGATTCGGTCAATCAGCTAAATGAGACATAAACAATAATAAAACAGGATGTGTTCTGTTCATTGGTTAAATACTTATTTTTAAACGTCCTTGTATTCAAATCTTGGGATGCACATTGTAGGCTACTGGACTCACAATGACACAGGGATCCAACCCACTAGACACAGTAATCCTCCTCTCCTCCCCCCTTCTCCTCTCCTCCCCTCCCCCCTCCTCCTCTCCCTCCTCATCCCTCCCTCCTCTTCCCCCCGGCAGACCTGCCCACTTGACATGAGCAGTCACACTGACACAGACACACACACACACACCTATGGACACACACAAACACTGACTTACAGACACACACACTCCTGTCTGCGGGTGCTTCTGAGTCCTGTCACCCAATACCAGTACCGACCGTCTGAACACCGAGCCCCATTTTGAAGTAGTAGTGACTGTGATTTTCTGATTGAACCGAAATGAATACGTTATTTACGTCATTTGATCCTTTACAAAATGAACTAATTGTCAAAAAGACCGTGAGATCGTGTGTCATTTGTGGCTAATCGTTGCATTAATAAATGACTAAAGACTTCGAAAACCCAGCCTACAAGACGCTGAACTAAACTCCGCCCTCCATCCTTATCTGTAGCCTACATAACACTTTCAGATTTCGCAACTAAACATTTCTGCTGTCGGTGTAACAGGTAACCTGATGAAACTATGAATGAATTGAATGAATGAAACTGAATGAATTTCGGGTATGCATTTTCTAATTTGCTTATAACTTTTTGCAAGACACGTTGGTCCATGTTGTTTTCAAGGCAGTTTACGCATAGCCAACTTCTTGTAATGATAAAGCGACACCTTCCGATGAAAAAACGTTTGTGGAAATGTAATTTGTGACTTTGTAAAATGCTTTGAAAAAGCCCGTTAACCAGTTCAGACCGAAAAAAACATTAACGGCAATTCGACTGAATCAGATAAATATATTCGTGGGGTAGTTAGTTGTAACCACACCTGTGTAGGCCTACAGCAGGTTGCAATAGCCTCGAGGTGTTGTTGTTTGTCAGGTTTTTAAAAGCGTTATCTCTGCAGCTTGTAGACCACCTGCAGGCCCTCGTGCAACTGACCACCAAGAGGCACGAGGAGACGGGAACTAGCTGTATTTCAGTCCTCCCTTGTTGTGAATGTCCATATATATCGCTCGTGTTTCACTCAAAGTCCAACCTTCCCTCCTCAGACAGACAGGATGAGTCGTCGCGTTGCAGTGATCGGAGGCGGGAGCTCAGGTCTGGCCTGCATCAAGTCCTGTCTCGATGAGGGCCTGGAGCCTGTGTGCTTCGAGTCCAGCGATGACATCGGAGGGCTGTGGAGGTTCAAGGTGAGTAGGAATCTGACGGTGCAACGATCTGAAAGCTAAATTCGCACTTGTATTTTATGCTGGGTTGCCAGGTATGTAAGAAACAGCGGTAAAGTCAACGATGCTCTCTTTGACCTTCACGTTCCAGGAGAACCCAGAGCCAGACAGAGCCAGCATCTACCACTCTGTCATCATCAACACCTCCAAGGAGATGATGTGCTTCAGTGACTACCCCATCCCCAGCCACTTCTCAAACTACATGCACAATTCCCAGATCATGGAGTACTTTCGCATGTACGCCGACCACTTCAATCTGACCAAGCACATCCGTTTCCAGGTGAGGTCATCGTCGTCGTCATGGGGGACAGTCAGACTTTCTGGTCTGACTGTCTCTCGGGTCTGACTGACTGTCTTTCTGGTCTGACTTTCTCTCGGGTCTGACTGACTGTCTTTCTGGTCTGACTGTCTCTCTGGTCTGACTGACTGTCTGACTGACTGTCTCTGGTCTGACTGACTGTCTATCTGATTGTCTGTTGGGTCTGGATGACTGTCTGTCTGTCTGGTCTAAATATCTGCCTGTCTGTCTGTCTGGTCTAAATGTATGCCTGTCTGTCTGGTCTAAATGCCTGTCTGTCTGCCCTATCAGACCAGGGTGCTACAGGTGCGTCAGAGACCAGACTTCTCCCACTCCGGCCAGTGGGATGTAGAGACGGAGAACAAGGAAGGAGAGAAGGAGAGGCTTGTTTTCGATGCTGTGATGATCTGCATCGGACATCACTGTCACCCCCATCTTCCTCTGCATGACTTCCCTGGTATGACACTGCGTGTGCGTGCGTGTGTGTGTGTGTGCGTGCATGCGTGTGTGTGCGTGTGACTTCAGAAGCTTTCACAACCTCACATGCTATACAATATTCCCCTGTGGTTCTCCTAAGTGTTCCAGGTGCTACTGTTTACACTGGCGATTTGATTCCAGCTTCAGTTAGCCTCTGACGCAGTTGTATAAGGTCAACCAGAGAGGTGCTACGGGAGGCGTGGACTTTGACCTGCGTTCACGGGAGGCTATCGGTGCCAAAATAATAGAACCATCTTACTTTAACCAATAATTGCTGTCATGGTAACCAGTCTGTCTGTGTCTTTGGTTCACTGTGCCATGGGTTATCTGAGATAGAGAAATACATTGTATAAGAACTGTACTACAGGTCAACTTGTGCTCCAGGAACAAGGGCACATGCTGTCTAGCTGCACCCATTTGCCTTTCTACACACAGCACCAAAAGTCAACATACAAGAAAACGTTGAATTGAACACATTGATTCCACAATGATGTAGTGGAGTAAACTGACTAATAGCGGCTTTGAGATCTTCCAGAAAAATACTGTGTTTTCAACCTCATTATTCGCTTATAGAAACATATTATATTATTATTATTATTATAATGATATATTTATTGCAAATTACAGTTGGACAGCTAGGCTGAAGTGGGCAGCCTAATTGAGGGAGGTCTGTGTGACTTGCAGGCATCGATACGTTCAAGGGAACGTTCTTCCACAGTCGGGACTACAAGTGCCCAGAAGAGTGGAGAGGGAAGAAGGTTGTGGTGATCGGCATCGGGAACTCAGGCGGAGACATCGCTGTGGAGTTTAGCAGAGTCGCTCGACAGGTATCTCACACACACACACACACACACAAACACACTTTACCCCTCGCGCAGTCCTGCTTCAAACTTTTCGGAAACTCTACTATGATTAATAAAGACCTACTGTATAAGAGGTGTTGTGTTTACTCAAGCATTTAAAGAAGATTTTTTTTACATGTCGTATTGTTCTTTGGTTGCTACGGGGATGAAAGACCCAACTGGGGGAAAAAGGCTGAATACTAAAAACACAAACTACTGTACTCCAGAATAAATTAAGATATGCTGTAATTGTACTGTGCTAGAAACAGACTTCTGCAAAACAAGTCCTTTGAAAGTTTTTATAATTTTTTTATCATAGATAAATACATCCTAGGTCAAAGGTCACCTGTATCCCTCGGTTCTCCCCCTCCAGGTGTTCCTGAGTACCAGGCGAGGGTCATGGGTTTTGAACCGTGTGGGGGATTATGGGTTACCCCTGGACATGCTTTTTGGAAGGCCTGCCATTTTTCTCAGAGGAATTCTGCCTTTCGGGATGATCTGCTCCCTGGTAGAGGGCCGACTAAACAAAAGATTCAATCACAGTCTGTATGGCCTGAAGCCCAAACACAGGTGTGCACATCCACGTTATCACATTTACACAAGTCTTTACTCTAGACCATGTAAGCTTATTTTCTGATGAAACTATAGGACTTCCTGTTATGGTGTCTATGAATCAGAATCAGAACTCACATGGCGAATAAACCAGATTCTATGGTTCTACCCATAGGCGGAAATCCCAGGGGGAACAGGGGGGACACGACCCCCCAACACCGGGAAAAATATGATTTGTCCCCCCCAATAAATCACTGTAAACATAAGGAAATTTAAATAATATTATATATAGCTTTATTTTGCAGACTCAAGGTCCAGATAGAAAAGTACACATAACATCAATTAATATTGTATATTAATAATATACATTTAACTTATTACAATGTAGGCTATGTGTTACAGCAGTAATTTTGGTGTCCCCCTCAGGAATTCCTCTTGAGAAAATGTCATATAATTGTCCCCCCCAAAATTGATAGCAGATTTTCGCCACCGGTTCTAACACAACGGTGTTTGCGTTGACCCCCCAGGGTGTTCAGCCAGCATCCCATGCTGAACGACGAGCTGCCAAACCGGATCCTCTCCGGGACCGTGAAGGTGAAGCCCAACATCCAGAGGATCCAGGGATCCAGTGTGGTGTTCTCCGACGGGACGGTCGAGGATGACATCGACTTGCTGGTATGCTCCCCGCTCTCCCAACACACACGCACCTGACACCACTACACACACACAGGCCACGTGTGATTGGTGTCTTGTTATACTGCAAAGTATCCTATTTCATCTTTTTTTACCTCCAGGTGTTTGCCACAGGCTACAGTTTCTCCTTCCCTTTCCTGGCCTCTGAGGTTTTCTCTGTGTCTGGAAACAAGGCGTCCCTGTACAAGTACATGTTCCCTCCTGGGTTAGAGCGCCCCACGCTGGCTGTTATCGGGCTGGTGCAGCCACTAGGGGCTATCATGCCCATCTCTGAGATGCAGGCCCGCTGGGCCACCCGTGTCTTTAAAGGTAAACAACACCGCAAACATCCTCTCTTCCAGTCTGGTCTTTCAGCATAGATCTCATTTACCTCCACAACCGCTCATCGCACTTCACTTGTGTCACACAAGGTTTGAACAAGCTTCCTTCGATGGCAAACATGCTGAAAGACATTAAGTTCAAGGAAGAGACGATGGCTAAAAGGTACCTCAAAGACTCGAATCCTGTCATTCATGAAAGTGTTATTAATTATCGGGCTAATTCTGGGCAGTATCTGGGTTACTCAAGCACTGTTTTGGAGGCTGTCTCCGTTCCTGGGAGGATTACGGTGGATTCCTTAAGGTCTGCAGGAATGTAGGCAGGGGTAGATCGAACGCTGGCTGGGTTGACTTCCCCTCTCTCTCTCTCCCAGGTACGTGATCTCGCAGAGACACACCATCCAGGTAGAGTATGCACCGTACATGGACGAGATTTCCGCACAGGTGGGGGTGCGTCCCAGCCTGCTGAAGTTGTTGCTAACCGACCCCAGACTGGGTCTGGAGGTTCTCCTGGGGCCCGTCACCCCATACCAGTACCGTCTGACCGGGCCGGGGAAGTGGGCCGGGGCACGCGAGGCCATCCTCACACAGTGGGAGCGGGTGACCCAGGCCCTGAATACCAGACCTGAAGATACCCCGGAGCCCCCACGGTCCTCCACCCTCACGGTGGTCCTCTCCCTGTTGGTGGCCGGCCTGGCTACCACGGCCTTGTACTGCAGGGGCAGCCTGGCCGCCCTCCAGTGGGAACCCACTGCCCTGCTGGACAAGATCAAGGTCTACCTGCCTGGCCCCTGAGCTGGGAGCCGCACCCTTATCCACTCGGTGCAGAACCGCTAGCTGTCAGATACCATTCCCCTCTGTCTGTTGATTCACTTGCTGTTGCTTTGAAAGATAATGCGTAGGTGGTTTTATTAATAGAAAGCTCAAAGAGCAACTATATTCAGTGCCAGGAACCCAAACAAACGAGTAGTTGTTGTTAGCATGTTCCAGCTCTGGCACTTTGCTAGAGAGACCTGCTTATTAGCACAATGAGATGCAAGGGACAGTTTTGCTCATTTTTCTCAAGTACCCATTTTGCTGCGTAGCCTAACTGATATGTTGACTTTGTGGTGTGAGGCTCATTTAAATGATCAACAACTGAACAACTGTTAATTTTTTGAAGCTTATTTCTATGAACCAATAAGAGTGGTCGGATGAGGCCTTCTCTTGTGCCTTTAATATTGAAAGAGCTTTTGCTGTTTTAAGTGCCATTAATTCTTTACAAGGGACACAAAAAAGGATTATGTACAACACAAATGACCTCTCACCTCATATTGGACTGCTCTTCCCAAACATAGTCTGCAAACAGGAACTATGTCCGATAACCTCTGTCAACAGGACCATCCTGTTCTGTAATGTAGCGTCTTAGCACTTCCTGTCTTTTTACACACGGCAATTTCTTGTTTATCTTTTTAATTCTTAATTAAAGTCACAAAGTATTAATAATAAATGTTTTCTTCTGATCACAAATAAAGGAACTGAGCAAAACAAAGTACACTATGCAGTCTTTATTTTTAAGGTGTTTTGGCTATATTGATCAAGAATCCCACTATTTCTAACGATATCTGACGGTTTGGTCTTTCTAAATAGTGAAGCCAACTGTATTAAAGGGACCGGTTGGATCAGAGGTTTCAATGCACTGAAGACATCTGAAGATTCATCGCGCAGGTGGCAAAATAAAACCATGAAATGTTTCTCCCCAGGTGAAGAGAGACCAGTTTTAAACAAGATGTGCGTGCCCGCTGGGTCGGTTCTGATGTAGTCTGTATTTTGTGACCGGAGAGAGAACATTAGCAGACTTTTCAGGTGGATCTACTAATATTTTAGCAACAAACAAAAAAGACGCTTCGTAGGCATCGTTGTCTGCGTGATGACGTCAGGCCGCCGTGGATTGGCGGTCTGCCATCTTTGATTGTGCGACAGGCCGCGGCGCGAGCGGGGCCTCACTCAACTAGAGCTACACTGTCGCACGAGATAACGGGTGGGGGAAAACATTGAAACACAAGAGGAACACACCGAAAAACTATTAACGTCCGAATTACAATACGAGGACATATTGAGAGAGAAAAAGCACAGTGTTAACGCTGGAAAGAAACCAGGCCCGTGCAACTGAGGAGCAGCTGTTAGTTGCTAGTGTGCGCTAACCATCGTTAGCTCCACTAGCAGGCAAACCAGCTTTTGTAATCCGCCGGCCACACTAACTCGCACACCGCAGTCCAGCCCAAATTCAGACGCCTAGTCTGGCCGTACGACAGACTAGAAGACAAACACAGGACCGGCGGTACCAGGTAGGTCAACTCGTCAAGGATATTTCTGTGTAACGTTGTCGGAGAGGCGATGGTTGCGTTTAGCCTAACCTCATACTTGCTAAACTGGGGTTAGCTTGCAAGCTAAAAGCCTAGTGTCCACGGCACAGGAAGAAAAAAAATCTCAATGTGATGTGGATGCGATGGCGACCTGAGAACCGAAACTGAACCTAACACAGTCATACACCGAGCGATAGCTGTGCAGCAGCTAGATGTATGGCTACGTAGTCTAGCTAACTAGCTAAATACATTTCTTTCTAGTTACATGTTAGCAACCACCATGCTGCCAACGTCCAAAAGTAGCTAGGTAGACTGGGTTGCCGGGTAATTTCTCGCACCGTCGTAAGTCATCATACTAGTTAGCTAACAGCCTTGATTATTTAGTTATGCCCAGGCTATCTTGTCCAAGTCGGTTCGGTCTACAGAGGCCCCTTCGCGGCGTAGTGATGCGACCCACCCTGCCTATTCCAGCCGACACGACATCGGCTTGTCCAGTGTGAAGACTCATCTTGCAGTCGGCTGAATCAGGATAGCTAGCCACTTCTACCATATTGTGGGCATTTAGGTTTAGTGTGAATTATAGTACACATCCGATGGATTAGAAGACCGTTTCATTGTGAGTTTGGATGAACAATATTGTATTTGTGATTGAGGCCAAGAAGGGAAAGCTAGTGTAACTACAATTTTCCTTAGCTAGAAATTCTCAGTCTCCCAATGCCACATTTCAGCCCGGTTAAGTTGAATAATTTAAACAAGGAATCAATCAAACCCAGCTGTCAATCACCAACTTAACACATACATGCGAATTAGACCCAACATATTTTTTTTTTTTCGTTTTCAAAAGACTCAGTGTAGTGTGTGTGTGAATGTACAAACGTGTGTTGCTGCCTGGATTAGTGAAGTAGTCAAAAAATGATTCATCATTTCCATCTGCACACACAGGAACAAGCTGAGGGAGGCTGGCAGGCGCGTGCATCATCACTGGTTCAATACTTGGAGGGGGGCAGAGAGAATTTGGGTATTTAATTGAAGGGCTTAGCCAGTATCCCATGGCCCTTTTGATAGAGAATTTGATTTTTCGGGTGAACTATTGTTGATATCGAGGAGCTGTTTTGTTGTAAATAAAAAAACAGATGTGTTTGACTGAGTGATGGTCTCGTAGATGCCCTTGATTCCTAATATCCTAAGTGTTTTAACCCTGTGACCCATGATGGTGTATTGAAAATGTATGTTTTGGTGTTGAGAAGTTATTACGTCAGCATAATGAATCTGCACTCTTCAGTCCCAAAAGAACAAGGGAGAGATTGATGCTACCATCTAATCTCCTCTCCCCTTCTGGATGGAGAGATAATTATGTTGTCTCCTCCCATAGGACTGCAGGCTTGATTGGCCTCCTCTCTCTTCATCCTCCTCCTCTCTCCTCTTAACCTCATCTTTTCTCCTCCTCTGTCCTCATCCTCTCTCCTCCTCCCCCCGTTCATCTGCATTGATCCAAACCCCCCAGGGGAAAGGAGACTCGCACTAGCCTACATCCCCTTTCATCCAAAATGTGACTCCTGTTTATTGTCCTACTGTCTTCCAGACAGACTTGAGGTTTACAAGCCCATTAATCTTGACAATGATCCCAAAAATGGGCTACTCTGCCGTGGTCACCGGTGACTGAGCTAGCCGTTACCCCCCCCCCTCCCCAGTGTGAGGAAGTGAGAGGTGGTGACTCAGGTTGTTGTCCTCCTCCACAGGCAGCCCCCCCTCAGGCAGCCCCCCCTCAGGCAGCCCCCCCTCAGACAGCCCCCCTTCTGCACAGACTCCCAGCCCTGCTCCGGGGCTCTGGAGGCAGGATGCATTTCGGCGGTCTGAGGGAGGATTCCTCAGTCCTTTTTGTTTTTCTCTGCCTTGAAAATAAACAGAGCATATTAGATCCGTGTCCGATTCCCTTTCGCTGCACTCTTTGTCTCCGGAGTGGCCCTGAGAGGAGAGCGGCGGCAGGGAGAGCCTCTCCAGTGTTGAGGTGGGCCCTCGGGGCGAGCGACAGCAAGCGGAGGACCAAGCTCGTATCATGTTAAGACACGGATCGGGGACGTTTGATACGTGCTTCCTTGCTGGAGGGGGGGGGGGGGGCATCCTGGTCCTTTCTGTGTGTGAGGAGGTGGAGCACCCCTGCCCTGCTGCCCTCCTCACACAGACTAGACGTGTGGACCAGGCTGGGCCCTGGAGCAGGAACATGGTCTGGGGAAGAGGTCAAAGGTCAGGTAGTGCGGGAGGGGAGGGGAGCCCGAGGAGAATGGAGGGAAAACCAGCCGGCAGGGAGGCAAACGTGGGCTGTGCATGAACATGACTGGTGGAGGCCGTGTCCTCGTGTGACACTAATCCCCCCCCTCCTCCTCCTCTCCCCTCTCTCTCCCAGGCTGACCCTAGCCCTCCCAGGGGTTCTGTGTTGTGGCCTTGTCTGGGGCACAAGCTTCAGTGGAAGTATCCCAGCTGTCACTCCGCTCTGCCTCTTATCACCAACCCCCTCTCTCTCTCTCTTTCCCAGGGCCTCTGCATTACATTCTGGCATCAGAGTAGCCAACGTGTTGTCCAACGGACTTTCGTGTCGCGGAAAATCTGTTTTGCTCAAGCTACGCCTGGCGTACAGGCGTAGTTTCCCTTGTCTGGACCGCTGCGTCATTCTGAAGCGAGGAGGCTGGAGTCTGGTCAGACCTGAGGGGATGTGCACAGTCTGGGCAGACCTGAGGGGATGATGTCTCTCCCTCTCTCTCTCCCCTCTCTCTCTCTCCCCTCTCCCTCTCTCTCTCCTCTCTCTCCCCCCCCTCTCTCTCTCTCTCTCTCTCTCTCTCTCTCTCTCTCTCTCTCTCTCTCTCTCTCTCTCTCTCTCTCGTCACTCTCACTTTCCCTCGGCCAGCCTCGGTAACGCGCCAGCGTGCCGTCTTAGGTGGCGTAGGCATGGCAACCTGACATGCCCCGTTGAGCGGAGCGAAGGCATTGTGATGGAGAGGTGAAGAGTCTCATTCCATCACCCTTCACAACAACAACACAGAGAGCCCTTTCCGGACCACGTGACCCCCCCCCCCCCCCGTGTGTGTCTCCAGGCTCCGTGTGTTGCCTGCGTGTGCGGGAGAGAAGGGCCTGACTCTAGTCTCGCAGAGCTCTCTCAATAGCAGCTGACAAGAAACGGGTTTGTTTAAGCACACTGTGGACCCTCTTGTCGCGGGGAACACACGTTCTTATACACAACCTCGGGAGTCAGTAAAGCCGTTATTTACTCCTTAACGGTTTGCGGGACCCAGCGCGGTTTGTTGGTTAACCAGACACTATCGAGAGATGTGGGGTGGCGTTCTGGGTGCTGTGGATACACTTCATGCATTAATCAAAAGGTTGTCGTGAGTAACGACGTTGTGTCCTTGGGAAAGGAACTTCACCCTACTTGCTTCAGGGGGGAATGTCCCTGTACTTCCTGTAAGTCGCTCTGGATAAGAGCGTCTGCTAAATGACTAAATGTAAATGTAAAGCCCTCTCTTCCCTCCCTCTCCTCCCCGTCAGGAGGCTGGTTCTGGGGGTGAGACAGGAGACCAGACTCGATGAGTTTCCAGCGAAATGTCAGAGAAGTCAGGGCAGAGTACCAAGGCAAAGGATGGGAAGACCAAGTATGCAACCCTTAGCCTCTTCAACACCTACAAGGGCAAGTCTCTGGAGACCCAGAAAACTGCAGGTGAGCTGCCACCAGGCCGTGGCCGAACGTCCGTCGGCCTCGCATGTCACGATCGATCCATGCCTTCTGTTCAAATTCACTGCCTCAGTGGTACACATGCACACGGACACATATATATATGTAACTGATACAGACAAAACTGACTGCTTTAGCTAATCAGAGGAGCGAGAAGCAGTGTTTCCGTTGACCCAGAGCTTGTTTTTGTCCCAGCGCGAGCCGCAGCTCTCCTGTTACACGGCTTAACCCAGTAAACCTCCACCCTCCCTCCCTCAATCCCACAGTGGCTGCCAGACATGGGCTCCAGAGTTTGGGCAAAGTTGCTGTCAGCAGGCGCATGCCCCCGCCAGCCAACCTGCCCAGCCTGAAGGCAGAGAACAAGGGCAACGATCCCAACGTGAACATCGTACCCAAGGACGGCAGCGGTTGGGCATCGCGGACAGAAGGAGAAGAGAGGTAAGGGTGCAGAGAGGAGAATCACACCCAAGAGACACCCTGCACACTGTCCTACCTGGAGTTGTTACTGTAGATACTTGCCCCCCCCCCCCCTCTCACCACCCTGTTTGTTGTCCCTCAGGCAGCAGGAGACCCCCCCGCCCCCGCCCAAACCGGTGGCCCCCCAGCCCCCGGAGGTCCCCATCGGTGGGAGCAGGTCCTGGGGCAACAGCAAGCCACCGACACAGCCTGCTGGTGAGGCTTCCGGCAACTTCCACCTGCTCCGGTCACTAGCCCTGTCTGTCTGGTTGTCTGTCTGTGTGTCTCTGTCTGTCTGTGTGTGTGTGTGTGCCTTTCAGTCACCACTCTGTGTGTTCTGCAGGGGCTCCGCGGGTGAACAGCCAGTTCCACCAGGAGTTTCCCAGCTTGCAGGCTGCAGGAGAGCCAGAGAAAGGGGAGGGGCAGGAGGAGGAGCCTTATGGGCCTGGACCCAGCCTCAGACCTCAGAGTATGAACCCTTACCCAGCCTCCCTCATCTTCACCCCGGCCTCTGTCCCAGACACTCAAACTAACCAGCCTTCGTCTGTCCTCTTCCAGATGTTGGCAGCTGGCGTGAGGGAGGGGGCCGGAATCTGAACGCTTCCAGCAGCCCCTCTGAGATGGACAGCAGAGTGCCAGAGGAGGAGAGCAAGGGGGCCAGCAGCACCCCCTCGCCCCCCGGGGAGGGGGAGGAGCCCGGCCGAGCCCCCTCCGGGGACGGCCAGAGGGAGAAGAGGGAGTCCAGGGAGAGGCTGCCTCAGTGCGCCCTGCCGGCCCCCCAGACCACCACCCCCGCCTCCTCCGCTCCCCCTCCCTCCTCCTCCTCCTTGGGGCCCCCCCAGGCCAAACTCAACGGGGGGCAGCAGCCTCCGGCCGGGGTCCCCCCCCAGTTCCACCCCCAGTTCCGGGGCATGATGCCTCCCTATGTGAGTCCCCCCCCAGCACACTTCCATGCCCACCACTCTGCACACACAGATCTGTCTTTGTGTCTTCCTTGGTTATCAGACTTCTAATCTCTCTCTGTCATAAACCGTCTGTGTTCCTGCTCTAGATGTTCCATGCGTATCCCCGAATGCCCTTTCCCCCCACACAAGGCAACTTCAGATACCCTGTACCACTGCAGGATGGAGCCAGGTGAGCAGACCTCTCGTGTTTCCTGCCCGGCAACCGCACTCCAGCTGCGGTCAGACGGCCAGGAGCAGGGCTAGGGGCGGGGCCTCCCCACCAGAGAGCTGTCCTGGTCTGTAGGGGTTCGTAGCCGGAGGGATTGACCCCACCCTCTCTGTGTTGTGTGTCCAGGGCTCTGCGACCAGGCCGCCCTCAGCAGGGTCCCCCCCAGGCCTGGCTCCAGGACCCGGACAGACCCTCCATCATCAGCGCCACGGAGCTCAAGGAGCTGGACAACCTGGACACGGAGGCTGACGAGGGCTGGGCAGGTCAGTGGGCCTGGACGTTGTGCTTCCTGGTTCGGCTTTTGTTGACTTGGCGGTGATGTCACCTCTGCTTGGCTTATCCTGGAGGGGCGGGGAGGGGCGTGGGGGTGGAGGCTGGGTGCTAACCTCTCTCTCTCTGTCCCAGGAGCCCAGATGGAGGTGGACTACACAGAGAAACTCAACTTCAGCGACGACGAGGAAAACCAAGCGGCCAAGGAGAAAGGAGAGAACTGGTGGGTTCTGAAACTTGTGTATCTCGTTCTCCTTCCTGTCGAGGTCTCTCATCGGTCTTTTATCTGTTAGTCCTCTGTGGTCTTACCCTCTGGAGTCTCTCTTTCTCTCTACTCTCTCTCTACTCTCTCTCTACTCTCTTTCTCTCTACTCGCTCTCCTCTCTCTCTACTCTCTCTCTACTCTCTCTCTCTCTCTCTCTCTCTCTCTCTACTCTCTCTCTACTCTCTCTACTCTCTCTCTTCTCTCTCTCGCTCTCCTCTCTCTACTCTCTACTCTCTCTCTTCTCTCTCTCGCTCTCCTCTCTCTACTCTCTACTCTCTCTCTTCTCTCTCTCTACTCTCTCTCTTCTCTCTCTCGCTCTCCTCTCTCTTTCTCTCTACTCGCTCTCCTCTCTCTCTACTCTCTATCTACTCTCTCTCTCTACTCTCTCTCTACTCTCTCTCTCTCTCTCTACTCTCTCTCTTCTCTCTCTCGCTCTCCTCTCTCTACTCTCTACTCTCTCTCTTCTCTCTCTCGCTCTCCTCTCTCTTTCTCTCTACTCGCTCTCCTCTCTCTCTACACTCTCTCTCTCTCTCTCTCTCTCTCTCTCTCTCTCTCTCTCTCTCTACTCTCTCTCTTCTCTCTCTCGCTCTCCTCTCTCTTTCTCTCTACTCGCTCTCCTCTCTCTCTACTCTCTCTCTACTCTCTCTCTCCTCTCTCTCTCTCTCTCTACTCTCTCTCTACTCTCTCTCTTCTCTCTCTCGCTCTCCTCTCTCTTTCTCTCTACTCTCTCTCTACTCTCTCTACTCTCTCTACTCTCTCTTTCTCTCTACTCGCTCTCCTCTCTCTCTCTACTCTCTCTCTACTCACTCTCTACTCTCTCTCTCTCTCTCTACTCTCTCTCTTCTCTCTCTCGCTCTCCTCTCTCTTTCTCTCTACTCGCTCTCCTCTCTCTCTCTCCTCTCTCTCTAGGGAGTGGATGGGCAAAGTGGAGCGGATGAGGCCACGGCCTCCAGAGGGCTCTGAGGAGCGCGCTGGTAACAGAACATCATGGGTAGATGGCGGCACCCCCAGGGCTCCTTCCCCAGGCAGCGTGGGGCAGTACAGCAAGGAACACCAGGTGAGGCTGCAGCAGGTGAGACTGCAACAGGTGAGGCTGCACCGGGGCGGGGAGAGGGCGGCGGGGTGACAGTGCCAGGCTGGGGGAATTTGAAGAAGGAATAGTTTCTTATGTACAGATTACTCATACCTCTATCTCTGTCTCTCTCTCCCCCTTTCCTCTCTCTCTATCTCTGTCTTTCTTCCCCCTCTCTCTCCCCCTTCCCTCTCTCTATCTCTATCTTTCTCCCCCCTCTCTCTCTCTCTCTCTCGCCCTCTCTCTCAGGGTCATGCTGGCGGGCGTGTGGTGGGCAGCGGCGGCCCCCGCTTGTCCAAGCCTCCCGCTGCGGCGCCCCCCGCAGGAGAGGAGGACTCGGAGGCATGGCGGCAGAAGCGTCAGCAGCAGTCGGAGGCGGTGGAGCGTGCGCGGAGCAGGAGGGCGGAGGAGGAGCGCCGCATGGAGGAGCAGCGCCTGGCCGCCTGCGCCGAGAAACTCAAGCGGCTCAACGAGAAGCTCCGCCCTCCCTCGTCGGAGCCCAGACCCGCCCCGACGGAGCCCACCGCCGAGGAGAAGGGAGCGGGGCGCGACCAGGAGTCTCCCCCCCTCCCTGCTCCTGTTCCTCCTCTCGTCTCCAGCCCGGCTCCTTCAGCGCCGACGCCCCAGGCTCCGCCCCTGCTCCTGCAAGCCACTCCCCCGGAGAGAGAGGGGGCCGAGAGAGACCTGGAGAGACTGGACAGAGAGAGAGTAGAGCCCAGCTTGGAGGAAGACAGTCATTTTGTGCCTCGCCAGTCCAGCCCTCCAGTCCAGAGGCCGGTGGCCGTGTCCCCCAAGCCGCCCAGCAGAGAGAGCCCCCTCGCGGAGGTGGGCCCCCTCGTGGAGGTGGGCCCCCTCGTGGAGGTGGGCCCCCTCGTGGAGGTAGGCCCCCTGGGAGATGTGGGCCCCCTGGTGGAGGAGACCCCGGCCGAGAGGATTCCAATGCCCATCAGGGACTACTTCAGCGTGGACGACAGCAGAGGTGAGTTATTTTTAGTTATTTTTCCGAAACTGAAGCTAGCTAGCTTTAGTTAGCTTCCGTTACCTAGCAACCTAGGCTTTAGTTAGCTTCCGTTACCTAGCAACCTAGCATAACACTCGTAGCAATGCTACTACCTGCTAGTGTTACTTGTTAGCCTCCTCATTAGTACATTTTGAAGCCATACTATTGCGTTTTTCATGTAGTTTTTGTCTATTGGAAAGTATTCAGTTGGAATGTTCCAAATCGCATATGTGCGACGCTACGCTGTAAGACCCGCATTCGAACGATCACATGTGCGATGCTACTCCTTAATGGGTTAAAAAAAAAAACTATTGTCTCAGATCACAGCTGAGGCCTGCTGTTCATAGTCCTGACCTGGTTCTGCTCTGCCTCCTTCAGAGAGATTCCCTCCTCCTTGTGTGTTCTGTTGGGTACCAGAACATTCTCATGTGTGTGTTTGTGCTCTGTCTGACAGTGGAGGAGCCCCACCCCTCCATGCCCCGCGTGGACCCCCCCAGCGGGGAGGAGGGGCCTGCGGCCCCCCTGGACCTGGAGGGGGAGGCCGGGGCCTCGGTACGCCCCCCTCTCTCCTCTGGATACTCCAAACAGTTCCAGAAAACTCTGCCTCCTCGCTTCCTCAGACAGCAGGTAGCATGTCCTACCGGGGTCTCTGTGTATGTGTGTGTGTGTTGGAAGGGGACCTGGGAGGATGGAGATTGACCCTACAAACCTTAACTGTAGCTGTGCATTCAGCAAAGATCACAGTCTAACTCCTCCTCCCCCTTTCCCTCCTTTCCCCTCACAGGAGCAGATGAAGCAACAGCAGTGGCAACAGCAGCAGCAGCAGAGCGGGAGGTCCGTGTCCCCCTCAGGGGGGGCCGGGGTGGCTGGGCCCCCGCAGCAGCAGCGCTCCCTGTACCAGACCATGGGCCCCCACCACCAGCAGCACCTGGCCTCCATGGGCTTCGACCCCCGCTGGCTCATGATGCAGTCCTACATGGACCCCCGCATGATGTCTGGCCTGCCGCCCATGGACGTACCGCCCATACACCCTGGTACACACCACCTGTCAATCAAAACTGAGCTTAATACTCTCAGACTTTGTTTGTCTGTCTTTGTCTCTCCCTCCTTCTCTCTCTCTTTTTCTTTCTCTCTCTGTCGATCTGTCTCTGTCTCTCCCCCTCTCTCTCTCTCTTTTTCTCTCTGCCTCTCTCTCTGCCTCTCTCTCTCTCTCTCTCTCTCTCTGTGTGTCTTAATTTACCGTTGTTGCTATCCTTTCCCACACCAGCCCTGAGTGCATCTGTTTGGGTACAGCTCTAACCCTGCTGTGCTCCCGTAAGCAGGCCTTGGTTCTGACGCTTGCTGTGTTGTGACCCGTCCAGGGAGGATGCCCCCCAAGCAGATCGTCCGGAGGGAGCCCGGAGACAACTCCAGCTCCAGCTCCGACTCCTTTGACCACCTGAGCCGACCCGGCCGCGAACACGGGGTCCCCTCTGAGCCCCGCATGGTCTGGGGCTCAGAGCCGTACGCCCAATCAGAACCTCTCCCTTCGGTCACGCCCCCTAAGGGGCGGGAAGACAAGGAGCCCAGGTGAGAGGGCGGAGCTTGGTGATAGGGGGCGGAGCTTGGTGGTTGTTGTTGTTTAGGTCACTTGTTTCTAACCTCTCTCTCTGTCTTCAGACTGGACGCAGGGTTAGATCTGGACAGGGGCCTGTCCTCCATGTACTCCCAGGACCCCCTGGAGACCCGGGGGAAGATCGGCTTCTTCAGGGAGCCGTCCGAGCCCCAGTCTGCCTTCCTCCAGGGCCCGGAGGAGAGGGCCCCCGCGGGGTCCAGCTTCGACCCCGAGGAGCCGGGTCTTCCTAGCGGAGAGGAGGTGGAGGCCCTTGGCCAGGCCATGCTCCACAGGGGCGTCGTCTCCCAGGACGAGCCCCGCTTCGACAGCCTCTCTCTGGGAACAAAAACACTGGGGGTCCAGGATGCAGGGGAGAGGCCCGAGGACAAGGCCCGGCCGGAGCCCTTCTCCCAGGTCGCGGCAGCCAACAAGGCTGCACCTCCCGTCGACGTGCTCTACAAACCCGACAAGCTGCTCCCGCCCGCCCCCAGCAGGCAGAAGACTGAGCTGCGTTGGGGGGGCCGAGCGGGGGCCGGGCGCAGGGAGGGTTCGGGTGGGGAGAGACCCGTCCGCCGGTCTGGACCCATCAAGAAGCCCGTCCTGAGGGACATGAAGGAGGAGAGGGAGCAGAGGGAGGAGAGGGAGAAGCGCCATGAGAGAGGGGAACGAGGAGAGAGGCCCAAGAAGGAAGGGGGCGTGGCCAAGGTCCAGTCTGCCGCTGCCGCCGTTTCCGAGGGGTCCAGGCCCCAGGCAGAGGTGAAGAGGGAGCCTGCCGACCCAGAGGAGGTGCCCCAGGCTGGGCCTCAGAGGGCTAGGGACACCCTGGCCCCCTCCGGGACCCCCCCCACCTCCGCTCAGGAGGACAAAACGGACAACAAGCCAGCCACCAACGACAAGCACCCCGAACCCAAACTGCCCCCCCGGAAAGAGTCGAACCTGCCCCCTCGCGCCTTCCGGAGGGAGGAGAGAGAGAGGGAGCGGGATCGGGAGAGAGAGAGGGACAGGGAGCTGGACAGGGATAGGGACAGGGATTGGCCAATGGACGCCAGCTTCCGTGGGCGTGGCCGCGGAGAGTACTACTCCAGAGGACGCAGTTACCGGGGAACATACGGGGGGAGGAACCGAGGCGGTCGTGGGCGGAGCCGGGGTGACTACCCGTACCGGGAGCCCCGGTCCCGCTCCGACCTCCCCGTCGCCGGGGGCGCCGCGGCCGCCTTCCGCTGCCGCGAGGAGAGCGAGACTCGAAGCGAGAGCTCGGACTTCGAGGTGATGCCCAAGCGGCGTCGCCGACGGGGATCCGACACTGACACGGAGAGCGAGGGGGGACGGGAGTCCGCCAGCGACACGGGGCCGTCCGACCGAGAGCCCAGCACCAAACCCAGCCGGCCGCTCAGACGAGAGCTTCCAGGGGAGGGGAGGCCCGGCGCAGTCAAGCCCGGCTTCGGACCCACTCCCCTGGGGGAGAAGGGAGGCTCCAGGGGAGAGGAGGAGGGCAGGCCCAAGCCAGGGTTCCTGCCCAAAGGAGAGCCCTCCAGGCGTGGCCGTGGGGGTCTGTACAGCCGGCGTGGAGGGGCCCGGGAGCGAGGAGGGCCCCGGTCGGCCCCTCTCAGGCGTCCGGGGGCCAGGGAGGCGTCTTCCCAGTGGCCCTCCAAGCCCATGGAGACCTTCCGGCCCGAGGAGGCGGAGGCCTCCAGATACGACAACCCTCCCCTGGACCGACGGCCCCCCAAGTACGAGGGCAAGAAGTTCGGGGACGTGGGCCCCCAAAACAGCAGAGAGAGGCCCCGTCGCCCCAGACCAGCCCGGCCCCCAAGGCAAGACAAGCCACCTCGCTTCCGCCGCCTAAAGGAGAGAGAGGCTGCCGTGTTGGCCGGGGGGGAGACGGCCCCCCTGCCCCATGCCCCCTTACCCTCAGTGCCTGTGACCCCCGCCTCCGTCTCCTTGTCCCCCACCCTGTCCAGAGCCCCTGGGACGCCCGTCACCGTGCCTGCCGAGGTGGGGGCCCCCGGCCCGGACCTGCCCTCCCCCACCGAGGCCTCCCTGCCGGAGGGAAGCAGTCCCACCGTGACGGCCGTGGGCACCAAGTCTCCAGACCTGTCCAACCAGAACTCGTCGGACCAGGCCAACGAGGAGTGGGAGACCGCCTCGGAGAGCAGCGACTTCAACGAACGCCGAGAGCGAGAGGAGAGGAGGGGGGCGCTGGAGGCCGCCTGCGCCGCTGCCCCCACCTCCTCCGCCCCGGCCCCGCCCGCCCCCCAAGGCTCCGCCCCGCCGAGCAGGAGCCCCACCGAGGGCGGGGTGACCCCCAAGAGGGAGGTGGCGCCCGCGGCCAAGAGGAGCTTCTCCAGCCAGAGGCCCACGGAAAGACAGAACCGCAGAGGCAACAGCGGAGCCAAACCCGGCCGAGGCTACGCCGGAGCCAAGGGGGAGAGGAGAGGAGGGCCCAAGCCCGGCCGGCGAGGGTGAGAACCGGGGGGGGGGTCTACCAGAGATTAGAGGCGGGACTTTAAAAAAAGTTGCGCTGCAGCAAGCGACAGATGCTTTTTTTAAATCACGTTTTACCTCGAATATTATCACGTTTTGGATTCTTCTCTTGGGTTCCTAGTCGGTTGTCAAGAGGGGAGAGTGTGAATGTCAGTTTCTGTCTCGTGTCATCCTGTGTGTGTGTGTGTGTGTGTGTGTGCGCGCGCACTGCCACAGTGCAGGCACACCTAATTGTCTTCAGCTGTGTGTATTAATATCCTCCCATATGAAGGACGTGTTTGATTCCCCTCCTCATCTGGGGCTGTGTGGGAGTGATAAATATAGACAGAGGTTCAGGGTATTTATAGTCTGCTCCCTCTGCTGTGGCCGTCCCTCTATAGAAGTCTGAACACACCACCTCTTTCTTATTCTCTCATCTCTCTCCCACTCATCTCTCTCTCCTACTCATCTCTCTCTCTCTGTCTCTCTCTCTCCCCATCTCGCTTACTCTCTTCCCTCCACCCCTCTCTATCACTTTATCCTACTTTCTCCCCTCCTCTTTATCACTCTCTCTTACTCCCCCTCTCCCCCCCTCCTCTCTCTCTCTCTCTCTTTCTCTCTCTCTCTCTCTCTCTCTCTCTCTCTCTCTCTCTCTCTCTCTCGTCCCATCTCAGTCTCTCTCCCTCCCCTCTCTCTCTCTCTCTCTCTCTCTCTCTCTCTCGTCCCATCTCAGTCTCTCTCCCTCCCCTCTCTCTCTCTTTCTCTCTCTCTCTAGTCCCATCTCAGTCTCTCTCCCTCCTCTCTCTCTCTCTCTCTCTCTCTCTCTCTCTCTCTAGTCCCATCTCAGTCTCTCTCCCTCCCCTCTCTCTCTCTCTTTCTAGTCACATCTCAGTCTCTCTCCCTCCCCTCTCTCTCTCTCTCTCTAGTCCCATCTCAGTCTCTTGGCTTCCTCTTCCCCCGTCAGAACAGCAGAAACACCCTGAAGCCGTTTAAGCGTTCGTACCTGGTGTCCCCAGGAGTGCAGTGAGTCGCTGAGAGTTGAGCTTGCAGTAGGAAGATGACATTTGTTCGTTTCTAACTAGAGGCTGTTCCACCCTTCACAACCGTAGTGCAGAAGAGCGAGGGCAAGGATCTCTTCCCAGCCCCCCACCCCCCTTTTCCAACACTTCTGGGATGGTTTGTCGCTGTGTGTTTGTGGTGGAATCGTGTGTGTGTTGTCGATTCATCTGGTTAACGTGTGTGTGTGTGTGTGTACGCCCTCCCCTCCGCCAGAACCGGGCCCCAGAACCCTGAGGGGGTGTCAGGCGGCCCAGGCCAGAGGCCCGGCAGGGACCAGGCCTCGCGCCGCAAGGACGAGGCTAAGCAGGCCGCCAAGAAGCCCAAGGAGAAGGAGAACGCACTGTCCCAGTTTGACCTCAACAACTACGCCAGTGAGTCACACACACACACACACACCTGCTAATACACACACACACTTCCCTACACACAGTGACAAACCATTCTAGAATCCAGGGGTACAGAATGGCAGTACAAACCATTCTAGAATCCAGGGGTACAGAATGGCAGTACAAACCATTCTAGAATCCAGGGGTACAGAATGGCAGTACAAACCATTCTAGAATCCAGGGGTACAGAATGGCAGTACAAACCATTCTAGAATCCAGGGGTACAGAATGGCAGTACAAACCATTCTAGAATCCAGGGGTACAGAATGGCAGTACAAACCATTCTAGAATCCAGGGGTACAGAATGGCAGTACAAACCATTCTAGAATCCAGGGGTACAGAATGGCAGTACAAACCATTCTAGAATCCAGGGGTACAGAATGGCAGTACAAACCATTCTAGAATCCAGGGGTACAGAATGGCAGTACAAACCATTCTAGAATCCAGGGGTACAGAATGGCAGTACAAACCATTCTAGAATCCAGGGGTACAGAATGGCAGTACAAACCATTCTAGAATCCAGGGGTACAGAATGGCAGTACAAACCATTCTAGAATCCAGGGGTACAGAATGGCAGTACAAACCATTCTAGAATCCAGGGGTACAGAATGGCAGTACAAACCATTCTAGAATCCAGGGGTACAGAATGGCAGTACAAACCATTCTAGAATCCAGGGGTACAGAATGGCAGTACAAACCATTCTAGAATCCAGGGGTACAGAATGGCAGTACAAACCATTCTAGAATCCAGGGGTACAGAATGGCAGTACAAACCATTCTAGAATCCAGGGGTACAGAATGGCAGTACAAACCATTCTAGAATCCAGGGGTACAGAATGGCAGTACAAACCATTCTAGAATCCAGGGGTACAGAATGGCAGTACAAACCATTCTAGAATCCAGGGGTACAGAATGGCAGTACAAACCATTCTAGAATCCAGGGGTACAGAATGGCAGTACAAACCATTCTAGAATCCAGGGGTACAGAATGGCAGTACAAACCATTCTAGAATCCAGGGGTACAGAATGGCAGTACAAACCATTCTAGAATCCAGGGGTACAGAATGGCAGTACAAACCATTCTAGAATCCAGGGGTACAGAATGGCAGTACAAACCATTCTAGAATCCAGGGGTACAGAATGGCAGTACAAACCATTCTAGAATCCAGGGGTACAGAATGGCAGTACAAACCATTCTAGAATCCAGGGGTACAGAATGGCAGTACAAACCATTCTAGAATCCAGGGGTACAGAATGGCAGTACAAACCATTCTAGAATCCAGGGGTACAGAATGGCAGTACAAACCATTCTAGAATCCAGGGGTACAGAATGGCAGTACACAGTTTGTGTTCCCTGGTACAGTGAGTGAGCTCTGTTGCCCCCCTCCCCCCCCAGGTGTGGTGATCATCGACGACCACCCGGAGGTGACCACTCTGGAGGACCCCCAGTCCAACACCACGGACGACGGCTTCACCGAGGTGGTCTCCCGCAAGCAGCAGAAACGCCTGCAGGACGAGGAGAGACGCAAGAAGGAGGAGCTGACCACACAGGTGAGGGGGGGAGAGAGGAGGAGGAGGAGAGAGTGGGGATAGAGAGAGACTACCCCAGCGCCCCCTGGGTCCTAACTCCTGCCCGTTTGTTGACAGAACTGGGGGAAGAAAGGCTCCGGAGACAAAGGCAGAGGGGGAGGAGGAAAGCTGCCTCCTAGATTTGCCAAAAAACAACAACACCAACAACAACCCTCCCAGCCCCCCCCACCACAGGCCCCCCTGCCCCAGCCCCCCATCTCTGCCCCCCAGCACGCCCACCCTCCCCCCTCCCAGCCCCCCCCTGCTGCCGTCTCCACCGCCCCCCGGCCCCAGGAGGTCACCGCGGCCCCCCTGCCCGCCGCCCCCCCAGCCGCGGTGGACTTCACCTCCAAGACCCTGCCCCCGGCCCCCCTGCCCGCGGCCCCCGCCCCGCACAGCACCCTGGGAACGGAACTGTGGGAGAACAAGGTGGCGGGTTCCGCAGTGCTCCCCGACGTCAAGAAACGTGAGTTCCGCGCAGACGGAAACTTCCAGAAGAAGCAGGTCGCCTCGGCCTCCAGTCCTCCGCTAACGGCTGCCTCCCTGTGTGTTTCAGTGGGGCCCATCAGCCCCCCGCAGCCCCCCTCCGTGAGTGCCTGGAACAAGCCCCTCACCTCCTTCACCGGGACGGCCGAGGTAGGACCCTCTGCCTCGCAGCAGGGAGGCTAGAGATCTCTGACACTCACGTTCAGAGAGCTGCAGTCACACTAGTGTGTGGAGAGTAGATATGGTATGTAGTGTAACCGTGTGTGTGTGTGTGTGTCAGGGTGTGAAGGTGGGACCAGAGGGTGTGGTTGAGCTGGGGCTGGACAGTATCCAGTTCGGAGCCCCCTCGTCTGCGGGGAGCACGGACAGCGACGGGGGCCCGGTCCTCCTGGAGGCCGGGCTGCCGGCCCCCAAGGAACAGAGACAGAAGCAGACACGTGCTGGACCCATCAAGACCCAGAAGGTACGGAGCTCACACACACACTCTGTCTCTCTCCGCCTCTCTCTGTCTCTCTCTCGCCCTCTCTCTCTGCTCCTCTCTGTCTCTCTCTCTGCCTCTCTCCCTCTCTCTCTCACACACGCACAGACAGGCACTCACACACTCTCTCTCTCGCACACGCACACACAGGCACTCACACTCTCTCACACACAATTATTCATACAGAAACTTCCCATCACATGTATCCAGTAGTAGTAGTGCCAGTGCTGTATAAAAAAAGATCCCAGTTGATCCAGAAGGTTCTTCATGTGTGGTCCTGTGTGTCTCCAGCTCCCAGACATGGAGCCCGTGGAGACCAAGGGCTACAAGCCTGGGCCCATCGGCAAGGAGCGCTCCCTGAAGAACCGCAAGGCCAAGGACGGCCGTGTAGGGGAGGGCGAGGGCCTGGAGGCGGGCGTGTCCGGGGGAGGGAGCGTCCGGCCAGCCGCCTCCAGCCCCCCCACCACGGACCCCGGCGTGCCTGAGCTGGGGGGAGACATCGAGGGCATGATCACCGTGCCGTCGGCCGAGTACACCAGCAGCTCCAAGGTACAACACGTCTCCACCGTCTGACTGCACGAGCCTCTGGAACATGCAGAGCTGTTCTAACTGTCTGTGTGTGTGTGTTCTCTCAGGAGTCTGTGACTGACTACACCACCCCTTCCTCGTCCCTGGCAGACAGCGTCCCTACTGTCGGCAGCAAGATGGAGGAGAGTCTGGTGGCCAATGTGAGGCACAGCCCAGTCATGAGAACAGTCATAACAACGGCCCAGTCATGAGAACAGTCATAACAACGGCCCAGTCATGAGAACAGTCATAACAACGGCCCAGTCATGAGAACAGTCATAACAACAGGCCAGTCATGAGAACAGTCATAACAACAGCCCAGTCATGAGAACAGTCATAACAACAACATGAAGTATTTGTGTACTGTGCCAGCTTGTTCTCTGAGGTGCTGTCTTGTGTACTGTGCCAGCTTGTTCTCTGAGGTGCTGTCTTGTGTACTGTGCCAGCTTGTTCTCTGAGGTGCTGTCTTGTGTACTGTGCCAGCTTGTTCTCTGAGGTGCTGTCTTGTGTACTGTGCCAGCTTGTTCTCTGAGGTGCTGTCTTGTGTACTGTGCCAGCTTGTTCTCTGAGGTGCTGTCTTGTGTACTGTGCCAGCTTGTTCTCTGAGGTGCTGTCTTGTGTACTGTGCCAGCTTGTTCTCTGAGGTGCCAGCTTGTTCTCTGAGGTGCTGTCTTGTGTACTGTTCCAGCTTGTTCTCTGAGGTGCTGTCTTGTGTGTCCACCAGGTGGCGCTGCCCCACCTGCCTCGCAGGGAGGCTCTCCAGCAGAGCTCCAGTCTCAGCACTGTCTCCCCTGCCACCGTCGACCTCACCCTGAAGGTGACCTCACACACACTTTACTGTACCATGCCTGACCCTCAAACTCTTGTGCTTCCAGAATCAGACAGTCCAGAGATGTGCTTTTTCTGACTACTTTTCTCTCTGCCTCCTCCCCTCCCCTCCCCCCCAGATGGAGTCAGCCCGCAAGGCCTGGGAGAACTCCCCCAGCCTGGGGGACAAAGGCTCTCCTGTCACCTCCTCCTCCTCCCCCATCACCTCCTGCCCTGCCTCCTACTCCTCCTTCTCCTCTGCCTCCATGCCTCAGATCCCTGTGGCCTCCGTCACGCCCAGCACCTCGCTCTCAGGTACACACACACACACACACTCTCCTCCCTGCTCCCCGTGCACAGGCAGGGGCGGGGGGTTGTTTTCAAACGTGGATGGGACAGCTTTTGTTTTGTTTGTCACATAAAATTTTCTTAATCTTCACTCTTATCCGAAGGCCGGTCTCGGTCCACCTCCACTCTCCCATAAGAATCTCTGTTCTCAAGTTTACCTCCCTTCCTCCCTCCCCCTAGGGTCTGGCACCTACACCACGTCCTCCCTGGGCACCAAGACCACCACGGCCTCTGACCCCCCCAACATCTGCAAGGTGAAGCCCCAGCAGCTGCAGGGAGGGGCCATGTCCAGCAGCAGCTTCTCCCAGCTGGGCTGCGTGGCCCCTCTGCTGTCCCAGCAGCAGAGCCCTCAGGTCTACGTGTCCCAGTCTGCAGCAGGTCAGCACTGCCTCGCTCTCTCTTTCTCTCTCTCTCTCCCTCTCTACCTCTTTCTCTATCTCTCTCTACCTCTCTTTCTCTATCTCTCTCTACCTCTTTCTCTCTATCTCTCTCTACCTCTTTCTCTATCTCTCTCTACCTCTTTCTCTCTATCTCTCTCTACCTCTTTCTCTATCTCTCTCTACCTCTTTCTCCCTCTCTACCTCTTTCTCTATCTCTCTCTACCTCTTTCTCCCTCTCTACCTCTTTCTCTATCTCTCTCTACCTCTTTCTCTCTCCCTCTCTACCTCTTTCTCTCTCTCTCTACCTCTTTCTCCCTCTCTACCTCTTTCTCTCTATCTCTCTCTACCTCTTTCTCTATCTCTCTCTACCTCTTTCTCTCTCCCTCTCTACCTCTTTCTCTATCTCTCTCTACCTCTTTCTCTATCTCTCTCTACCTCTTTCTCCCTCTCTACCTCTTTCTCTCTATCTCTCTACCTCTTTCTCTATCTCCCTCTACCTCTTTCTCTCTCCCTCTACCTCTTTCTCTATCGCTCTCTACCTCTATCTCTCTCTCTCTCTCTCTCTCTCTCACACACATGTACAAACGCAGACATGTACATACACACACACACACAGAGACAAACATTCGCGCGCGCACACACTCTCATCTAGACTTAGTCTGCGGTTGTTATTCAGTCCTACATTCTATGCCCCCCTCCTCCTCCTCCCCCCTCCCCCAGCAGAGGGCATTAGGCCAGCTCTATTACCCCCCTCCCTCTCCTGGGGAGTTAGCTAGCTGTTAGCTCATTAGCGCTCTGGGTCCCTGGAGCAGACATCATTACCTCAGATTACCTCAGTCTAATGAGGCTCTCATTTACACTGAGAGGTTAGTAGTCAGCACACACACACACACTGGCTCAAGCCTGATTTATACTGTCAAACGCGTCTGCGTAGGGTCCGCTACGCAGCATAGGACTGTACTCTACTGTACTCTACTGTTTTAGGGTTCTCTGTTCACTGTGTGGATTTTTTTTATTTTTTTTAAACGTTACACTTTTTTGTGTTGTGTGTGGGAAAATAAAAGGTTGGGGGAATAAAGTTTGGGAAGGTTGAGAATTTTTTTTTTTTTAAAGACACACACCCCCCGTGCCAGACACAGCCAATCAGGACAGCCGTTGGCCTATTAGTTGACCAGACTTCACAGCAATAGGTCTAAAACTTTCAGTTTTAACCCTTCTGCCTCCCAGGCTCTGCAGCCCAGATGCCGGCCTTCTTCATGGACACCAGCCACCTGTTCAGCACCCCTCACCCCCGCCTGGCCCCGCCCTCGCTGGCCCAGCAGCAGGGCTTCCAGCCCGGACTTTCCCAGGTCAGAACCACACCAACACACTCACCTGGAGGGGGAGGGGCCATCAGCTGGCGATGCATACTAATGCCCTCTGCCTGTGTGTGTGTTCTGTGTTTGTGTCCTGCCTCTGTGTGTGTGTGTTCTGTCTGTGTGTATTCTATGTGTACGTGTGTTGTCTGTGTGTGTCTGTGTGTGGTCTGTGTGTGTTTGTGTGTGTTGCATTCTGCAGACCACGGCCGTGCAGCAGATCCCAATCCCCATCTACGCCCCGCTCCAGGGCCAGCACCAGCACACGCACCAGCACACACACCAACACACACACCAGGCCCAGCACACACACCAACACACACACCAGGCCCAGCACACACACCAACACACAGCCCAGCTGGGCCTCAGCAGCGGGCCTCCTGTCTCCCAACCCCAGGACCTGTTCAGCTCCTCACTGCAGCCTTACAGGTGAGACACACACACACACCATGCAGTCACACACACACCATGCAGTCACACACACACCATGCAGTCACACACACACACCATGCAGTCACACACACACCATGCAGTCACACACACACACCATGCAGTCACACACACACACCATGCAGTCACACACACACCATGCAGTCACACACACACACCATGCAGTCACACACACACCATGCAGTCACACACACACACACACACCATGCAGTCTCACACACACACACACACCATGCAGTCTCACACACACACACACACCATGCAGTCTCACACACACACACACACACCACACACCATGCAGTCACACACACACACACACACCATGCAGTCACACACACACACACACACCATACAGTCACACACACACACCATGCAGTCACACACACCCACCCTCATGCCTCTTAACTCTGTGTCCCTCCCCAGGTCTCAGCAGGCGTTCATGCAGAGCAGTCTGTCCCAGCCCTCCATGCTGCTGTCAGGGCCCTCCCTGCACAGCTACCCTGGGGTGCAGGGCCCTGAGCTGGGGAAGCCCCAGTCCAGCCTGGCCTACCAGCAGCCCTCCTCCACGCAGCACATCCCCATCCTGTTTGAGCCCCAGCTCAACCAGCCCTCCGGCATGGGCGCCTCCCAGCTCATAGACACACACCTGCTGCAGCAGGTACTGCTGCTCTCTGAGATGCATGCTCACACACACACACACACACACCTGCTGCAGGTAGAGGAGCTGTTCACTCAGATACACACACGCTCTCACACACACACACATGCATGCATGCTCACGCACACACACTTGCAACATACTCACCGTTGGCCAGCTTCAAAGTGGGTCATAATTCTCGTCCTCATATGCTAATCTTTGTTTTTTTGGTGTGTGTGTGTGTGTGTGTTTCAGGCTCGCCAGGGGATGAATCAGCATTCTAACATGTACTCAGGGCAGGTGCAACAGCACGGCCAGAGCAGTTACTATAGCAACACCCAGTCTGCCAGCTCTGCAATGCAGCAGGTAACACACACAGACACATACACACACACGATATGTACTGTAATGTAGTATTCAGATACATAAACACACCTTCCTTAACCCCCCTCGCTCCCCCTCCTCCTCCACCAGGTGACAGTTCCTCTGCCAGGCTCTCAGCTGTCTCTGTCTAACTTTGGGTCTGGGGGGGGCCAGCCCCTCTTGGCCCTGCCCCCCACTCCGCCCCAGGCCCCGCCCCCCAGCATTAGCAGGCAGCCCCCGGTCTCCCAGGGTTACCGGGGCCTCATGGGCCCCAGCCATGGCATGATGCAACCCCCCTCCAGCAAGGTAGCCTGTCTGTCTGTCTGCCTGTCTGTTAGCCTGTCTGCCTGTCTGTTAGCCTGTCTGCCTGTCTGTTAGTCTGTCTGTCTAGCAGTGGGATCTAACGTGTGTGTGTGTGTCCAGATGGACATGGATCTGAAGCTGTTTGGCTCTGGGATGGACATCAAACCAGGGACTCCTCCCAGCGCCAGAAGCACCACGCCCACGTCTAGTCACTACCGCTACGACAGGTAAGAGCCACGACGACCCCACACACACACACACACCCCGCCTGCCTCCACACGGCGCCTCACCCCGCTCCTCCTCTCCCTCCTCCTCTCCCTCCCCAGGGCCAGCTCCACCTCTCCCAGCAGCCAGTCCAGTAAAATGAACAGCATGCTCTACCAGAAACAGTTCCAGCCCAGCTCTGCAGGCATGAGGATCACACAACACTTCCCTGGCCAGTTCAACCCACAGGTAACTCTCTCACACACACACACACACACTGTCACACACACACACTGTCACACACACACACACACACTGTCACACACACACACATGTGGCTTCCTGTTGTGTGATTGACACTAACTGGCTGTCCCCCCCTGTCAGATGCTGTCTCAGCCCAACATGGTGTCTCCCTTGGTCAGGCCCCCCCCACATGCTAACTCGTTCTCGGGGGGCATCCAACGCTCCCCCATGGGCCCCCCCATGGGCCCCCCTATGGGCCCCCCCATGGGCCCCCCCATGTCCCCTTCTCTGGGCGGAGGGCTGATGCCTCACCCCCGGCCCCAGCACGCTCCCAGGGGGCCCCCGGGGCCCCCCATGGCCCCCAGAGGGACACAGGCAGCTCTGAAGGCAGAGCAGGACCTCAAGGTACCGTCCTAGGAACAGGACTGTTTGACTCAGTCATAGGCTCGCTGATCACTGTTTGGATACGTGATCGATTGATGCGATCGTCTTTTGGTTGTTTCGTCGGTGGATTGATTGGCTGCGTGTCCCGTCGTTTGATTGGCTGGCGGTCTGATTGGTGCTGAGTGTGTGATGTGTCGAGTGACTGACTGTCTCTTCCCCCCCCAGGCGAAGCAGAGGGCGGAGGTGCTCCAGTCCACCCACAAGTTCTTCTCAGAGCAGCAGCAGCAGCAGATGAAGGCTCCTTCCGTCAGCAAGGCCTCTCGCCTCGACCAGGGAGGCAAGCCCTCCCTGGACAGCATGGCCCCCAACCACCAGGCGGGGGGTGTCCTGGACCGCGCAGAGCCCGACAAGCCCTCCCTCTCCTCGGGCAAGCCCATACGGACTGGTCCCATTAAGCCCCAGGCCATCAAGCCTGAGGAGGGCAAGTAGTGCCCTCACGCACGCCCTCCTCTCAGACCACACCGTGGAGGGGGGAGAGGAAGAGAAGCCAGCTGCTCCAATCACTCACACTCTCTCTTTCTCTCTCTCTCACATCAGCCTTGAGAGATGGGGGGGGGGGGGGGCGGAGGAGGAGGAGGAGACTGGGGGTCTAAACGTGAATGGTTACTGTGAAGAGGGGTACTGTAATAAGTTCCCCCCTCACCCCTGCTTCTCTCCTCCTCTCCCTCCCCACCCTCCCCCGGCCTCTGAAGGGGGAGGGGGGGGGGGTGTTGTATGAGACGACTACACTAGCTGTACAGAAGACGTCTACTTTAGTGGTAGAGAAAGAAAGAAAGAGAGGGAGGGAGGGAGGGGAGGGAGAAAAGAGAAGAAAAAAATTAAATGAGATTTGCTGCTGAGTTAGCTGTTCTTCTATCTCTTTGACTTCTGTTCCTTCAGCAGAACCACACGTATTAGAGAAGTGGGCGGGTGTAGCGTTTTTCTGAAGAAGAAGAAGAAAAGGAAAAAAAAAGAATCAATCTTTTGTTTTTGTAGTTGAACGAACAATCTTATTTAAAGATGTATTTTAGTGAAGCACACATTATTTTCCCTACCAACCCTCCCATCAGTACTAACCCAGGCGAAGGGAGTGTGTGCGTAGTCTCTGCATTGCACCATCACACACACACACACTCTCAGCCTTGTACTCAACCGTATGTCAATTTTCTCTGAACTGAAATCGATTTAATCAGGAATTCTACTGCTTTTGTTTATCCCGAAAGAAGAAAAATGTCAAATTGAATCGGTTGATTAATTGATTTGATGATTGATTGATTCGTTGATTATTCTGCCTATGAGCTCCTCCTGCCTTCTGCTTGCATCTCTTGCCTGAGGAGGTTGTGTGTGTGTGTGTGTCCTGCATCTTTAGCCAAAGGATAAGTTGCGAAAATATTACGTCACAAAGCCTTTAACATGCCTGTTGCTGTGGCAGCGGCGTTTTGAGTGAAGTTATTATGGGCTGTTTGCGAACGGTTACTCCAGATAGACGTTGCCTGTATCTAGTCAGGGGGGACTGACTCACACACACACCTCCACCGCTTTCACACTCAACCTCGCTGTCTCACACACACGCGCGCTCGCAGGGTCCTAGTGCCCTCCGTCCTGCGGCCAGACGGGCTCAGGAGAACCGAGGGTTCTCAGAACCCGGGAGTTCTCAAGAGCAGAGCCGGCGTGGTGCCCGCTAGCACGTAGACGGAGATAGAGCAAGAAGTGCAGCGACTTGAGGAAAGGGAAGAGATCTCTAGATGGGACTTGTAGTTCTGAAGGGGTGTGGACTTGTAGTTCTGAAGGGTGTCTCAGGCAGTAGGAAGTCAAGCGTTTCCTTTTCCATGTTGAGAGGACCGAAGGCGTCGTCCAGGACCCTCTCACCCCTCACCCTCATCTCACCTCTGTCCCCCCACCACCACCACCCGCAAATAAACTCCCCCCCCTCCTCCCCCCGGTATGGTGGTTACCGTGGTAACGAGTGTCCTTGGGGAAGATGCATAGTAGTATGCAGGTTCCTACCCTGACGTGAAGGGGGTGAGGGGGTGATGATGATGTTGATGATTTGTTTTTTTTTTTTTGTTTGTTTTACTTGTACAGGGGTTACATCGCTGTATTAAAATATGTACGGTCTTATTTACATTCTCTTGGTTTGGTTACAGAAACTAATAAAATAATATGCTGTTATAAGGTGAATTTGTGTTTTGCTGATTGATTTGTCAGCCTGTTCCGACTTTACTTCTCGTTTTTGAACTGAGGTGTAGATCCCAGATTGCGCCACTAGGTGTCAGTATGACTGTAGGTGTTTGCAGGTGAGACGGGGAAAGATCAGTTTGGGTATTGCTGATGGATTACCCTCAGGTGTGGGTTTAGACAACCACAACAACAAACTCGGTTTATTATTTATAGTTTATTTGTTCTTATGGTATACATCTGTACATGCCCTAGTATTGAGAAATACAGCTCACTGGAACATACAATACATTTTTGCTTATGTTGAATGAGTCAAGAGGTACATCTTTGCACTCCAATGAGTCTTTATAAGCCGTTATGATACACATCGGAACAATCAGTGATTTTATTAATTGAGCCATCCAACCTTTCTCAGCGCGACACATGAAAACACAAGATCTGGTAACCAAAACAGTAGAAAAATAATTCCTCTATAAACACGTTAGTGGGTTGCGCCACAGCGAAAACCTTCCCTCTGACACAACACCTGCAGGGGAAGGTTCCTCATGTCGTTTTGTTTTAGCGCTCATGGGAGTTTAGGTAACGAACATACAGACTCATTCTAACCTCTACTGCCACACGATTATGCTTTGCAGGCGTGTCAGTCTCAGAAGCAGGACAGGTGAGCTCACAGCCGCGATGACCACCGCAGCTGAACTCGCTGACCGCCCAAGAGCCAATCAAACCTACTGGACAAAAGCTACGGGGCTTCTCTCGCCTCCGGGGACAACGCTGGAACATCCGGGCAGCGTCTCAATCGTCTAAAAGTGGCCGCCGCTTGCTAAGAAGACTCTGAGGGACGGGTGTGGAGGAGAGGAGGGTTCTGGAGACTATGGAGGTGACACCGGTAGGGCCTCCTGCCTGGCCTCAGTTGGCCTGGGGCCTCCCCAGCCTGACGTCGTAGGACACGATGTGGAAGTTGTCCCAGGCAAACAGCTTCCTCTGGGCCGGGTTGTAGTCGATCATGCTGTTGTAGCGGTACTTGTTCTTGAAGGGCACGGCCACGGCCTTGCCCTGGCCACTGGCCGTGTCGTACGCGTGGTTGACTGTGGTGTTTGGGGACGTGTAGCTGGCCACCGTGTACAGCCGGCCGCAGATCATGAAGGCGTTGGCCACCGAGTTCTTCCGGATGCCCGTCTCCCAGCTCCGCCTCACCTCCAGGCTGTGGGGGTCCAGCAGGGACAGCACGATGGCTCCCTTGGCCTTGTTGGTGGAGTAGACGGCCCACAGGCCCTGCTCGTCCACCCCCAGGTCCACGTCCGTGTAGCCGCCCCAGGAGTAGGGGAACTGGCCGTGGAAGCCGGCGTGGGGAAGGTCCCTGCGGGCGGCGATGCTCTCGGAGGCCAGGTCGTAGCGCAGGATGGTGCGGCTGCGGCGGCGCTGGTAGTACAGGGAGCCCCGGAAGAGGGTGGCACCCGTGCTCTCGACAGGCTCAGGGAGCAGCAGGACCTGGGGGAGGGGGGGAGGGAGGGGGGGGGGGGGGCAGCCTTAGATGGAACTTACATTTTACATTTTAGTCATTTAGCAGACGCTCTTATCCAGAGCGACTTACAGTAAGTACAGGGACATTCCCCCCGAGGCAAGTAGGGTGAAGTGCCTTGCCCAAGGACACAACGTCATTTGGCACAGCCAGGAATCGAACTGGCAACCTACCTTACTAGCCCAATTCCCTAACCGCTCAGCCACCTGACTTAGATGTTTGTACTCAATACTAGGTTGAGCTACGAGAGGAGGGGTGAAGAGAGGAGGAGAAAGGAGAGGAGCAGAGAGGGGAAGAGAGGAGAGGAGTACTACCTTGGACGGGAAGCCCCGAGAAAACTGCTGCATGTCCTCGTAGCCGAAGAGCTGTCGGACCTCAGAGCCGACCGTGTCAATACGCCACACCATCTCTGGCCCATAGGGGGCGCTAGCCTCGGGGTCCTGCATCCACACGCCGTACTTCCCCGCTATGGTGTCTGTTCTCCTGTGGAGGACCGGCTCGCCCACGGACACCAGCTCCCCACAGCCTGGGAGAGAGAGAGGTAGAGAGACATGGGAAAGTAAGAGAGAGAGAGATAGAGAGACATGGGAAAGTAAGAGAGAGAGGTAGAGAGACATGGGAAAGTAAGAGAGAGAGATAGAGAGACATGGGAAAGTAAGAGAGAGAGGTAGAGAGACATGGGAAAGTAAGAGAGAGAGATAGAGAGACATGGGAAAGTAAGAGAGAGAGGGGGAGAGAGAGAGGTAGAGAGACATGGGAAAGTAAGAGAGAGAGGGGGAGAGAGCATGAGTGGCTGCTTGTGGTACGTGAAGGTGGGGAAGGCTCCTGAGGATCCTGTTGACAGATGGGACATGATGAGGAGCCCCGTGTGACAGCTCTGTAGCTGCCGCTAGGCTGAGCCCGTGAGGCTAAGGCCACTCAGAGGACCAGGACAGGGAACAGGGACTCAATCATTTCCAGCCTCTCTCGCTGGAGAAAAACGATACATCTACCACTTCCTAAAATACCCCGAGGGAAGGGTGCTGCAGGCAATCCTGGATACAAGGTTAAATATAAAGATATTAATACTGACAACATCACATTTCATCTCTTTGTGGCGTAAGGATTAAAATATCCTGCCACTTAGTCATCAGAGATAAAAAAACGACTCCCAAACACACTCGCTTGTGCGTACATGTTCCACTCTTAATGGTGGCAGAAGGTTCCTGAACCGGGTCAAACTGGATCGTTCCTGGTCTAGGGTCCATGGGAGGAACTTGGGGAACTTCCTAGCAGAAGCCCTCTGCTCTCCCTGGTGATCTCGCCCCTCTCTCTTACTTTCCCATGTCTCTCTACCTCTCTCTCTCCCCCTCTCTCACTTTCCCATGTCTCTCTATCTCTCTCTCTTACTTTCCCATGTCTCTCTACCTCTCTCTCTTACTTTCCCATGTCTCTCTACCTCTCTCTACCTCTCCACTCTGCGTCCGTATCAACAGCAGTGTTTGTTTTAGGGGCTGTCAGCAGGGGGGGGGATCGTGTTTGCAGGGTCAAATGTTCAGGAGACTGAGGAGTGTGTGTGGGGGGGGGGTCAGGAGAATGCTAATGCTAAATGAGTGTGTGTGTGTTTGTGTCTTACCTGTGCTGTCCACTGAGCTCTCTGGACTGGGGGCAGGAACCTCGGTCACCTCAGCCTTCAGCTCCTGGAAACCCTGAGAACTGAACTCCCAGGAGGGGTCTGACAGAGAGAGAGGAGAGAGAAAGAGAGAGAGGAGGGAGAGGAAGGAGAGGGAGAGGAGGGAGAGGAGAGAGGTGAGGAGGGAGAGGAGAGAGAGAGGTGAGGAGGGAGAGGAGAGAGAGGAGGGAGAGGAGAGAGGTGAGGAGGGAGAGGAGAGAGAGAGGTGAGGAGGGAGAGGAGGGAGAGGAGAGAGGTGAGGAGGGAGAGAGAGGAGGGAGAGAGGTGAGGAGGGAGAGAGAGGTGAGGAGGGAGAGAGAGGTGAGGAGGGAGAGGAGATAGGTGAGGAGGGAGAGAGAGGAGGGAGAGAGAGGTGAGGAGGGAGAGAGAGGAGGGAGAGAGAGTGATGGAGACAGTGAAGGGCAGAAGGGAGGGATGTAAAAGAGAAGCCACAATGAAGACCCAGTCAGAGGTGATGAGAAGCACCTCCTCCAGGTGTTTATTCCCAGCACACCTGTCCCTGCCAGTCCATGTCTACCCTGTAGTTCTGTTGTAGCAAGATGTGGGTTGTACGACTAGAATACAGGACACCTGGTCTAGCACTGGACTAAAACAGCTTGTCCACACCTGGTCGACTCACCTCTCAGACTCCCGCTGTCTCCCTGACTAACAGGTCTGGACACCAGGTGGGAGAGAACACTGGAACCTGCAGACACACACACACACACACACAGAGGAAGATGTTCAATCCAATGATCAAGCTTAAAACAGTATAATCTAGAATCAAGAACACGTACACACAAGAGTGTGTGTGTGTTGTGTTGTGTGTTATGGGGGGGGTGCTGGGGGGGGGGGGGGGGGTGGGCAGGGGGCTGGGGGGGGTGGGCAGGGGGCTGGGGGGGTGGGTGGGCAGGGGGCTGGGGGGTTGGGGCACCACTGACAAGCGGGAATGTTGCAGCAGGAAATAAACACCTCTGAGTGGATTCCCAGCTGCTGCTGTGGAGCCTACATGACTGTGGATCTCCCTACCCACCCTCTCTCTCTCACACACACACACGCCACAACAACCTCCGGTCTTCCGCATGCCTCCATATTACTCTGAGCGATCTCTCTGTCATACAAGTTCAGTTCAACCTGGAACAACTCCTGCCCTCCTCACTCCTCACCTTCGACCCCTCATCCTCCTACAGCCCCCCCCCCTCTCTCCTCTTTTATCATCTGGTTGACATTTGCAGTAGCCCATTACTGTACAGTTCTGAAGACCGTTCCAAACACCTCCAGCCTCTTGCCAAAAGCCCTCTGAGGGAGATTAAACTGAATGTGCTAATTTGTTACATCCCCAAATAATTTGTTTTGTTGGAGCTGTGTGTGTGAGAGAGTGTGTGTGTGTGTGTGTGTGTGTGCGCGCGCGCGCGTGTGTGTGTGTGTGTGTGCGTAAATATGCTCACAGGCTCATAATGAGCACTGACCATGTTGTGCTCGTAAGTGCGTCAGCATCTTGAAGCTGATGTTGATTTCCCTTGTGTGTGTGTGTGAGAGTGTGTGTATGTGTGTGACTACATGGTGGATGCTGTGGCCTATACAGGGAGGAGGGGTGGAGGACTGGAGAGGTGGAGGAGAGGTGGAGGACTGGAGAGATGGAGGAGAGATGGAGGACTGGAGAGATGGAGGAGAGGTGGAGGACTGGAGAGATGGAGGAGAGGTGGAGGACTGTAGAGATGGAGGAGAGATGGAGGACTGGAGAGATGGAGGAGAGATGGAGGACTGGAGAGATAGAGGAGAGATGGAGGACTGGAGAGATGGAGGAGAGATGGAGGACTGGAGAGATGGAGGAGAGATGGAGGACTGGAGAGATGGAGGAGAGATGGAGGACTGGAGAGATGGAGGAGATATGGAGGACTGGAGAGATGGAGGAGAGATGGAGGACTGGAGTGATGGAGGACTGGAGAGATGGAGGACTGGAGAGATGGAGGAGAGATGGAGGACTGGAGCGATGGAGGACTGGAGAGATGGAGGAGAGGTGAAGAGTGGAGGCAGGTTAATGGATCATTCTTTCTAGGAAGGTCCCACCTTGTGCTCTAGCACCACAAACACATTCCCACAGGACAAAGCCACTCGTCTTCACAGGAAAACAAGCCCTCGCCACGTGCTTGACGACGATCAAAACAGAACATCAAGCTTCCAGACTCGACGAAGCCAAACTAATCAACCCCAGTCCAGACTAATCAACCCCAGTCCAGACTAATCAACCTCTCCTAATCCAGGTCATAAATCTTCTGTCTGCTCGCCTTCTTGAGGATGTGGTTAGGATCTGCTCTGCTACACGTGTGTGTGTGTGTGTGTGTGTGTGTGTGTGTGTGTGTGTGTGTGTGTGTGTGCACCTGCTACCTTCCACACAGCTGCGTGGTGACGCTACCAAGCCTAACCCAAACTGAACACAAACCCTCACCCCAAACCTCTACCTCAGACACGCCAAGCCTCATGTAGGAAACCCTGACCGTAACCTTAAAAGCAGCACCCTAACCTCAGCCCACCCTGGGGAGCGCTTACTGGATCATCCTGGCAGCCTTTCCTCCCGTCAAAGATTCTTAGCACTGTTGTGGAAGATCTCACCTGGCAACAGAGCCCCCCCCCCCGAGGGCTGTAACCCCCACCAGCAAGGCCGGTGGTCTCTGAGGGGGACTAGCGTCATCACGGGACCCCCCCCCCCTCACCTCGGCATCACGTTTCCACCCCTGCCCCCCTCACCCCGCCCCTCGTCCCCCCTAGAGTGTTGAGGGAACCACCGGTCATAAAGCTAGACCCGGTCATAAATACGGCTGAATACCAGGCTGGGCCTCCATGTTCTCCTGGTCCTCAGCACCATCAGGCCAAACACAGGGAGGGGAACCTGAAGCATTCCTCTCTGCACCCCCGTGTGGCCCAAACACACACACAGACATAACCACACACACAGACAGATACACACACAGACATAACCACACACACAGACATAACCACTCACACAGACAGATACACACACAGACATAACCACACACACAGACATAACCACACACACAGACAGATACACACACAGACATAACCACACACACAGACATAACCACTCACACAGACACACACATACATAACCACACACACAGACATAACCAGTCACACAGACAGATACACACACAGCAGAGACACATGAATCTCAGAATCTCTTCAACTCGACCCTAAAAACAGACAGACCGCAGAAACCTGAGCGTGGTCCCCTCCTGGTCCCAGCCCCTGACACACTGAGATTATGGAGACTCTGAGAGGGACCCCAAATCACCCTGAACCCCCCACCCCGCTGCTCCCAACAAACACCAACCCGGAGTTCCCCAACGCTCGCACACACACCCCGCTTCACGTGGCCCAGTCACACCACACGCACACACACACACACATCCATGGCATCCCCGCCATGTTACAGAAATAAGTAGTGTTAAGCGTGTGTGTGTGTGTGTGTGGGGGGGGGGGGAGGTCAGATGGCTGAGCGGTTAGGGAGTCTGGCTATTAATCAGAAGGTTGTTGGTTCGATTCCCGGCTGTGCAAAATGACGTTGTGTCCTTGGGCAAGGCACTTCACCCTACTTGCCTCGGGGGGAATGTCCCTGTACTTACTGTAAGTCACGCTGGATAAGAGCGTCTGCTAAATGACTACATGTAAAAATGTAATGTGTGTGTCATCGGCTCTGCCAGTCAGCTAAGAGTCTCTGAGTCACTAGAGCCGGGGAGAGGACATACACATGTTCACATCATGACCACCAGGAGATACATTCAAAATGGACTTTTCCACCATAACAGTCAATTGTATCATCACATATTACTGTGAATTTTTCTAGGTAAGTGTGTGTGTTGTGGGGGGGGTGATGGGGGGGGGGCTTACCTGAGGAGGGTCTCATGCTGCCGTCCTGTAAGGGAGGTTTGGGAGGCAGCATCTGGGAGGGACATCTGCTCCTCAGTCTCTCTGTCTCTCTGCTAATGTCTTCCACCCTCCTCTGCATCGCCTCCACCTCCCTCTCCAGACGCTCCTTCTCCCCCTGCAGCAGGCTCCTCTCCCCTACGGCCACGGCCAGGGCCTCCTGGAGCCCTGTCTGTGAGGCGGGGCCCCCGGGAACCCCTGTTGTCTCTCCCCCCGTCAGCCTGGCCACCAGCACCTCCAGAAGGCTGAGTCTGGCCTTCAGTCCCTCCATCTCTGGGCCTCCGGCCGGGGCTGGCTGGGGGCAGCTGGCCTCGCTGGGGCTGGGCACGGTGAAGGTGTACTGGCAGCGTCCGGAGCGGTCGTTGGCCCTCCAGAGAGAGGCTCGGTCCTGCGCGTCAGAGTCCAGCAGAGCAGCGCTCAGACACACGCACAGTAGGAGAAACATGACTCCCCGGTCTGGAAGACACACTCGGTGGAACCTCAAACTCCACTATCTCTCTCTCTATCTCTCTCTTTCTCTCTTTCTCTCTCCGTCGTGTTTCTCAGAGTTCACTGAAAGACGAAAAGAGCTTCAGATCTTCTGTCACTGAACTGGGATTCTCTCATATATGGGCGATTTGTTTTTCCTTTTTATCTTGTTCCTCTTAAAAATGTTTCTTCTCTCTCTTTTCTCTCCTCTGGCCTCTCAGGACAGGTTCCACAGGGCTGTGAGCTCGTCTCAACAGCGCCCAGATATTTATACAGCCTGGACGGGAGGGAAGGAGGGAAAGAGAGGAGAGGTGAGAGAGAGGGAGGGAGGATTTGAAGGAGGGAGGGGGGAGAATGAGAGGGAAGGAAAGAAAGAGGAGAGGATGCTCGGAGTTTATGTACGTGTGTATGTTTGTGTGTGAAATACATATGAATAGAATGTTCTACTTGTAGAATAGAATGTTTTTCTCTTTATAGAATTCATGTTTTGAGTGTTGAGTCTAAGAGTTAGCCATGGTTTGTCAGTTAGACTGTTGAGGAACTCTAGAAACTCTATATCTCGAGTTTCCAGAACATCCTATCAGGACAGGGGGACATGCTGGAGGTCTGTCCCCAGAAAGGGAGGGATAGCTGGGCAAGAGGGGGATAGAGTTACCCTCTCCTAGGAGGTGTCCCCTTTCACGCGGGTGTGGGGCGGGGCCTAAATGTGATGCGCACAGGCGACATGGAGCGTCAAGATGGGGGGGTCAGATCTGACTCCCAAGATTCTTGGGTCTGACCTTACCCTGCGCTGCTGCATCTGACTGGGTCTGACCTTACCCTGCGCTGCTGCATCTGACTGGGTCTGACCTTACCCTGCGCTGCTGCATCTGACTGGGTCTGACCTTACCCTGCGCTGCTGCATCTGACTGGGTCTGACCTTACCCTGCGCTGCTGCATCTGACTGGGTCTGACCTTACCCTGCGCTGCTGCATCTGACTGGGTCTGACCTTACCCTGCGCTGCTGCATCTGACTGGGTCTGACCTTACCCTGCGCTGCTGCATCTGACTGGGTTTGTTATGATGTGTGTGTGTGTCTCTCTCTCTCTCTAACAGTGCACCTCAAGGACAAGCAGCCCCTGCGCAGCGCTCTGCCTCACGGTCTCGTGAGACGCAGAGTTTTACGATCCCTTGTTTATTATTAGCGAGCGGAGATGAAAGAGTTTCTGTTTTCCTTCCTTCTCCCCTCTCTCTCTCTCTCTCTCTCTCTCTCTCTCTCTCTCTCTCTCTCGCTCTCTCTCTCTCTCTCGCTCTCTCTCTCTGTCTCTCTTTCTCTAACCCTTCATGTCTGCTCTCCTTCATCCTCCCCTCTCTGTTCCTGTTGACCCCTCCTGCCACCCCTATCCCCCCTCCTGCCACCCCTATCTCCCCGCCCCCCGCCCTCCCCCCTCTCAGGGCAAAGGGGGGAGAGAGAGGGGGGGAAGAAAGAGAAAAAGAGGGAGGGAGAGAGGGGTGGAGAGAGGGAGGGAGGAAAGGAGAGAGAGAAAGAGAGGAAGAGAGAGATGGAGAAGGAGGGAGAGAGAGGACACAGCAAGCGCACACCTACAAACACGTGCACAAACAGTCTCCCTCCCTGCAGGTTGACACCATGTTCTCATGGCCGTGTCCTCTGACCCGCTAAAAGGTCGTGTTTGGCTCCGGGCTTGGCACAGCCGCACGAGAGGCTGAAGGGGTACGCGAGTGATTAGCTGGAGGATTGAGGTATGCGTTTGATTGAGGAAGCACTGATTTTGGGGGCAGCATTTCTGGATGGGGCACATCCTCTGAGAGGAAATATCAAGGGGAGGGAGGGAGGGGGAGCTGAGAAGGTGAGAGAGCCAGAGGGCAGAGAGATGGAAAGTCAGGAGGTGAAAAACAGAAAAACAGAAGAACAGAAGCGGTGGGAGGAAGAGGAGGGAGAGGAGGGAGAGAGAGAGGTGTGCGAAACCACAAACAGGTCCTTTGTTCCCCTGTGAGTCACAGCTGATGTTTCCAGCATGTTCTGAGACGCAGGGACAGACATATCAGGTGCAGACTGGACGCTTCTGAAGGGGAGTCATTCTCCGCCTCCTCGCCCAAACCTGAGACAAGTCTTAACGTGTGTGTGTGTCCCAGTCCAGTGGCACAGGTCGGCACAGCTCCTCTCCTCCTCTCATTAAGTCTGATTTTTCGCAGTCACATGACTCGTCCGTGCTCTGCCCGGAATCTGAGGTCATCCACGACCAAAACACACTTTCCCGCCAACGTGGGTGTGTTCCTTCCTCTCTCCATCACACACACACACACTCCAGGACCAGAGGTTTGGCTCCAGGAGACCCAGAGACGACAGCTGGTCTCCTGGCTGAGATCGACAGCCAGGACAAACTGCTCCTCTCACCTGTGAGCTTCAGGTCACAAGCCAACCCAGACCTCCTGGTGGATAGAACTGTGTTTATCTCAACCACTGTCCTCAGCTGTGTGTGTGTGTGTGTGTGTGTGTGTCTGTCAGGTGCAGCAGGTACAACCCCCCCAGCCTGGACAGTCCTGTATCAGCCAATCAGATCTCCAACGAGGCCCTGCTTTACCGCCACCCTGGGACTCCCACCTGCCAATAAAACAAGGACTTTGCGAGCAACGAATAAAAATACCTCATAATGAGATGTGAGAGAGGTAGACCAGCAGGCCTTACTGGCTCAGAGAACAGAGGGGGGGGGGGGGGGGGGGTTACACACCCTCCACAACCTGGCAGCAAAGTCACAACTGCTAACGACCGATCTCCTTGTGTTCCCATCTCTCTCTCTTTCCTCTCTCTGTCTCTCTCCTCAACCTTTCTTCCTCACAGCTCCGGCCAGACCACACCAGATCAAACCAGACAAAACCAGACCACACCAGACCACACCAGACAAAACCAGACCACACCAGACCACACCAGACAAGGTCCAGATGCCCTTTCCAATCACTTTATTCCAGAGCAACATTACAGTATTTCACAGTCTGCCAATGCAATGTCAGAGTACAGTACATCATTACTGAATTAATATTTACACCTCAAATAAATTTACTTAAATACAAAACATAAACAAAAAAACAATGAAGGAATGATAATGGTTAGGGCTTATATTATATGCATATTCCAGATGCCAAGTTGTCATCCCATTTGGCAGTGACACATCCCTTTAAGTGTGTGTGTGTGTGTGTGTGCGTGCGTGCGTGTGCTTCACAGCCCAATCTGTCACTTCATCTAATACACACATCATGCCAATGGCATTTCAAACACTCCAGAATCTACGTCACAATCACCCAGGTTGTCTCACACACACATGCACACACACACACCGATACTGGAAAGACCCTTTACGTTCCCGTGGTGATGGCAAAAGCAGCAGGCGTTCAAAAAGCCCATCCGGAGAACCTTCCAGAAGAACAATAGAGAACCTCCTAGAGGAACAATACAAAACCTTCCAGAGGAAGAACACTACAGAACCTAGATGAGACCAGAGAGCAGACGGGGTCAGGGGTCAGTCAGCCGGAGCCCCGGACGGGGGGGGGGCAGCGGTGACCAGGCCCCCCAGGACCGGATGCACTAGGGGGGTGGATGATGCACTAGGGGGGTGGATGCACTAGGGTGGTGCGGATGGTAGAAATCAACGACAACGGTAGAAAAACAACAACAAGGACGTCATAAAACAAGGAGGATGAGGAGAGGAGCGGGGCTGCGTCCCCGGCAGTCTGAGGTGACCTCGTCCTCCCTCCACCTGCTGGGGTCTGACAGCCAGCACCTCCCAGAGCTGCCTCCCATCCTGCAGGGGCGGGGCGGAGACGCTGGCGGAGCCCCTTCAGACTGTAGGGAGCAGACAAGAGACTCAGAAGGTCCCTGTCTGCCCAGCTGGGGTGTAAACACTGGGCCTGGAGTTCTGCCCAGGCAGGCGGGGCTGCTGGGGGCAACTGGAGGCCCTAGCGGTGATATGTTGGGTGACAAGGTGGAGTTACTGGAGGCCCTAGCGGTGATATGTTGGGTGACAAGGTGGAGTTACTGGAGGCCCTAGCGGTGATATGTTGGGTGAGAAGGTGGAGTTACTGGAGGCCCTAGTGGTGATGTGTTGGGTGACAAGGTGGAGTTACTGGAGGCCCTAGCGGTGATATGTTGGGTGAAGTTACTGGAGGCCCTAGCGGTGATATGTTGGGTGACAGGGTGGAGTTCTCCTGACGCTGATGAGGGGCTGAGCTGTGTGGCTCCTCCTGGTGGCTGTGGAGGACTGTGTCGAGGAGAGAGGGAGGAAGAGGAGGAGGAGGAAGATTCTCCTCGTCCTCCACGTCGGCCGCTAGCCACGATTCCGCATGATCACTGGAACTGAGAGAGAGAGAGAGATGTGGACACTAGTGACACTAGGAAATGTCTGTGCGTGTGTGTGTGTGTGTGTGTAAGCTCTCAAGACTCACTGATGATAATGAGAAGCAGCCCGACCACCACCAGGCCGATGATCATCTTCATCTGCGGACGACACAACACAAACAAGCTTCTGTCACCTCTGTCACCACAGCCAACACGCCTCCCCCCTCCACCTCCTCTCCCTCCTCACCCCTCCTCCTCCCCCCCTCCCCCCCTCCTCACCCCTCCTCCACTCCTCCCCCTCCTCCACTCCTCCCCCTCCTCCCCCCTCCCCCTCCTCACCCCTCCTCCCCCTCCACGTCCTCCCTCCTCCCCCTCCTCCCCTCCTCCTCCCTCCTCCCCCTCACCTTTGTGTCTCTCCACCACATCCTCCTGTGCATCTGCTTGGCGCGGCTACTGAAGGCTGACGCGTTGTCTGATAGGCTCTCTGGAGGTGACCAGGTGACCCGGGGAAACAGGGATGGATGGAGAGGGGGGGGGAGCACAGGAATGTGTGTTAGCATCGTGAGAGTGAAGCTAGCTGTGTGAGCTGATGCTAGGATGAGAAGTAGTTATGTACAGACTCGCTGTCTCTCTCTGTCTGTCTCTCTCTGTCTGTCTGTCTCTCTCTGTCTGTCTCTCTCTGTCTGTCTGTCTCTCTCTGTCTGTCTGTCTGTCTCTCTCTCTCTGTCTCTCTCTCTCTCTCTCTCTGTCTCTCTCCCCTGTCTCTCTCTCTGTCTCTCTCTCTGTCTCTCTGTCAGAAACACTACTACAGACAGAACGAGCTACACTACACAGGGAGAAAGAGAGAGGGAAAGAGAGAGAGGGAGAGAGAGAGAAAGAGAGAGAGAAAGAGAGAGAGAAAGAGAGCCCACTGCTCTGTGGCTGTGTCTCTCAGCAGGGACGGACAGTAACAAGGTTTCCTTCATCTGGACACAACATGGAGTTTCACAACCCCTGTGTGCTTCTGATCATGTGACACGCAGACACACTTGGTTCTTTTCACGTGCACACGTGTAGCCACGTGCACAACCCACGCACGTGACGCAACGTGTTCCAGATGTTTGCCCTTGTCTGTGCCAGGAGACATGCCAGAACAAAACAGATTCACATTGTGTGTGTGTGTCTTAATGAGCCCTAATGGACTCCCGTAAACAGACCTCTTTTGATCCGCTCATCCACTGTTGGGACAAAGGAAAGGAGAGGGGAACAGAAACAGAGACAGACAGACACAGAGAGAGACACAGAGAGAGAGAGAGAGAGAGAGAGAGAGAGAGAGAGAGAGAGAGAGAGAGAGAGAGAGAGAGAGAGAGAGAGAGAGAGAGAGAGAGAGAGAGAGAGAGGAGGAAACAGACCAATGTGTATGATGTGTAAGGCCTGTCAGTCTGTCCATGCCTCACCTGACTTGTCCTGCAGGTCTTCCAGCCTCTCCCCTCTCTCTATCACCTTGGAGATGTTCTCCTGCATCACGTCGATGACCTCATCAACCTGCGACTGCACACTGAGGGTCAGCGTGGGTGAGGGAGCAAGCGAGAGGTATGGGGGGGGGGGGGGGTTAGATATGGAGTCAGGTGGCTGAGCGGTGAGGGAATCGGGCTAGTAATCCGAAGGTTGCCAGTTCGATTCCCGGTCATGCCAACTGACGTTGTGTCCTTGGGCAAGGCACTTCACCCTACTTGCCTCGGGGGAATGTCCCTGTACTTACTGTAAGTCGCTCTGGATAAGAGCGTCTGCTAAATGACTAAATGTAAATGTAAAATGTAAATATGGGAACGAACCCTAATGTTGTCCTAACAAATCAAAGAAACTGGGTTTGAATCTGGTGAATGAATATGTTAAGTTAGTGGTAGGATTTGTTGACGGGTATAGCTTAGTGGCAGAACCTTTGAGGGCAGAGGTCGCAAGTTCAAATCCCCCTCGTGTATTTGGCTTTAAGTGAAATGTGTTCTGTCTTCAGAAGTGTCGAGTTGTGTGTAGCTGTGTGTTGCTTGTCGCTGATGTGAAGCACCTCACCAAGGCTGGCAGCATTACTCAACAAGCACAGCAGAGCAGCCGTGTTTACGTAAGACTGAGACTGTTCAGCTAAACAGTCTCAGTGAGTTACATAACACACGTGTGTGTGTGTGTGTGTGTGATGTAAACCGAGTACTTACTGTTTGATTTTGTCAGTTGGAGCTCCAAACCTGGGTGCCGTTGGTCCCCTCCTGTGAACAGGCATGGTTGGAACAGAGTCAGAACACGGCGAGCACACACACAGTAACTTTCCAGCCAGTGGGCTCAACAAATGACCTAGCAACGACAACAAGCAACAAACCATGTCTCAGGACTGCACCCCGCCCAGAGGGAACCAACAGAGCGAACATGAACATGAACTCACAAGAAGAAGTCCTCCTCTTCGTCGGAGTCTTCCTCAAGCAGGTTCCTCTGTGAGAGAAGGTTGGAAACGGACAGTTGATGATGATGATAACCTTAACTAAAGATACCTTCACCCTGACCTCTCACATTATCAGTGGTATGTGTTTTGGTCCCCTTGTGTACCCAGCCCCCTGCTGAACCAGCCCAGGGGTGTACAGACAGACAAGGCATCTGACGACCAGGAGAAGCTATCTTCCAAAACACCCGATAACAACGACCAGCTTCTCTCTTGCCGTCCTCAGTAAAGGCCTAACAGGCCGTGTGTTAAATCCTATTCAGAGCTGCACCTGAGGTAGAACTGATTGGGAGGGTTACGCAAGCCTGTCTCGAGGGGGGGGGGGGGGGTGGGGGGGGCTGGAGTTGGCCGGGGAGGTCGGGTCGGACCTCTGCTTCTCATCGGGCTTCTGTCAGGAGGTTTTTACGGGCTCTGGCTAGGCCCACCCCTCTCAACCCCAGCCACAGGAGCTCGTATAAAAGGAGGCCTGGCCACTACCATAAAAATACCTCCTAATAATGCTGGTATCTGACTGAAGGATGGGAGCCCTTGGAATACCAATCTGAGGCTGCTGCTGGTTCAGTTAGACAAGGGAGGACAGAGGACTGGTCGTTATTACCAGCGGGGTTGAGGGCGAGAGAGGTAGAGGGAACGAGAGCGAGAGAGAGAGCGCGAGAGAGAGAGAGAGAGAGAGAGAGAGAGAGAGAGAGAGAGAGAGAGAGAGAGAGGGAGAGGATTTGGCGTGTTTGTTATGCAAGAGATGCATTAGGGTTCTCTTTGATCAGTCGTCAACACAACAGCCAACCGGATGATGCAGCTTTCCCCCGGGACAGAGGGGGGAGGGACAGGGGGAGAGGGGGGAGGGAGAGAGAAGGACAGAACTGCAGATGGAAAGGGGGAGAGATAAAGAGACAGGGAGGCTTGGACGAGGAACAGACAGTTGGCTTGGAAGCTCTGAAGTGTCTTCAACCTGTCATCCCTCCCTTCCTCTCCACTACTCCCTTTTTTTCTGCTATCTTCCACATATTCTTCTTCTACGCCCCCATTAACCCCCTCTGGTGCCCTCTGATGCCCCCTGGTGCCCCCCTGGTTCCCCCTGCATGGTCGGGGGTGGAGACGTGAGCTCCGAGGCTTACCCTCTCGCTGCGCACGGACCCCGTGACCTCGTCATCGTTGAGGTGCCGTTTGAACTTGGGAGGCATGTTGTCGTCAAGCTGCTCCTCTGGCCCCGGCTCCCTCTGCAGGCGGGGAGGAGAAGGACGTGTCAGGGAACAGCCTCACAGCGCCGTCACTTTCCAATGTACATGACTGCGAGGAAACTGCATAGCTAATGTTCATAACGGCTTCAGCTACGTTGGGACAGACAATGTCCTTGATTCTCTGCTGCGCCTACTACCTGCACTGTTTGCATAGCTTTGGACAAATGAGCGTCTTTCATAAACACGAGGATATTTAATGTAAATGTGTGATTTACAGGAATTGCTGTTGATACAGCCTAACGTTGCTGAGCTGAAGAGCAGGTGAGAGACGTAGCTAGTGTGCCTGACCCTTCGTTAACCTTCATCTGATTCTCTGGGTGTGACAGAACAAGGTGTGCCTTTTCTTGGACTGATTTCCCCTTTTGTAAGTGACAAATTATCTGTGAAAACGGTTGAGGCAAACGCTAATCGTAAAGTGTGATGGTTCATGCCCGACAGAGCAGAAGCGAGTGCAGACTAGCAGGCTGGTGTCAACAGGGGACTGAGTGTTCCACCAGCCCGAGACGCTACAGAACTGGGGCCCTGACACGCAGGAGGGTGAGTGAGAGGTTAGGCCAGCCCTGGTCACAGGTGCACAGCAGGAGGTACGAGGAGAGACATCGAGCCATGGCCAGCACTCACTCACTCACTCGACTGTCAGGGTGAACTATTTTATCCAATGGTTCAAATCCTGTTCCGCTTCAGCTCTGGAACTGCCTTGAAATTGGGGAAAACAACTAACCGTGGAGCCAAACATTGTATGTCATGGTCTTGTGTTTCACAGTGGTGATGCAGTAACTAAACCACAGCCTTATCTCAGTGTCTATGTGTCTGCCTGAGATTACTCAGAAACACAGCTGAGATCCGAAACGTCCACACACACACACACACACCAACAAAAGCCTTGCCTGCTCTTTCAAATCAACCGCACCGCAACTCAGATTTTAGTAGTTCCCGGTGGTGCTAGGACAAGAGGAAAACACAATTTCCCATCTACCCCCACTACACTGAGGTTCCGATACCATTGAATCCAGTTCAGCTCTGGGACGGTTGCTTTGTCAGCTTCTCCTTGTCGGGCCCCAGGTGGACAAGGCCAGTTCAGGGGCCAGGGATGGAGAGGAGCTGTCTGGTGCACAGAGGAGCAGAGAGAGTCGAAGGGACAGAGCTTTCTTTCTACCTGAAGCAACTAGAGAGAAGAGAAGGGCAGAGGAAGAAGGTGTGAGGAAGAAGAGGGGGAAAGTAACTAGCAGATGCTGATTTTCTAGGGAGCAGTTATAAGAGGTGCAAGCTGTGCTTTCAATAGCTCATTATTGACCTCTGATAGGAAAGCGGATGATGTTATTTCAGAGGCAGAGTCAACACACAATTCCCAGATTGGCCAATCACGTCTAAGCTCTCAAGAGATATGAGTGCACAGAAAGAGCAGTCAACTTCAGTTCTATTGACCGGTAAGATGTTTTGAGTGATGTTAATGATTTTGTTGTATTCTCGAACAGGGAACAAAGGCTCAGATTGCACCATCAGAAATAGAGAAATGGAAACGGAGATTATCTGGGTTAAGAGTCAGATGGTCATCAGCTGCAATGGAGGGAATTCGGCTGTGGATGGGTGTTTACATGAACCTGGGAAATGTTTCGTTAGTGGATCCGTCGAGCCCGTTTAGAAGGATTAGCTACCAGTAGTTGACGTTTAATCTAGGCTATGTCACGTAACATGATAAATTAGCTCACACTAAACTGCTTCTTGTTGACATAACAGTAATCCCGTACTATTTATGTCGAATCACACTGATCGACTGCGCTAGCCATTGTAGCCATTTTACTTGCGAATTAAATGTTAATGTAAATACGATTTTGAACACATATGACTTGCTAGCTAAGGTGTATTCTAATCTTTGTCATTGATTAGTGGTACGTTAGTGACTGTGTCTAGGTTAGAGATAGCTCTAACTGTGTTGGCTGGCTAGCTCATCTCATCACGTCTGCCTGTCCGATCAAAATGGTCTCATTGTCTCGAGTCTCTTGCATTGTATACTGTACCACTACTAGGTGAGGTGTGAATGCTAAATGAGAATGTACTTCAAACCCAGTAATATTATTTAGTAAGATAATCACACATATACATTTTAGAGCTCGTTCCCCCTTGCTAATATATGTTAGCTTAGCTAGCTTGACAGCGACAGGCCGCTGATGTGACGACGGTAGCTGTCGAAGGAAAATTACGTAGCTAGCGGTAGCTAGCCTCATAATGTGTATTACCTGCTTTTTAGTCCCGGTAGATCCTCAAAGAGATGGCACGGATTCACATCAACGAACAAGCTTTAGATGGTTCGCTATGAGTGCATTGCACTGCAGATGTGGTGCTAGCAATACAAGACAGCCTATCCAGCCTTCTGTTCAGTCTGATCAGCTGACCGCACTAGGAAACAGCTGGAGGCTGTAGGATGAAGAATCACTGCACTGCCTCCGCTAGTCAGCGGCATCATCCCAAACGCAGATCTCTCTCTATAGACTCAATACTCAATAATATTTAGTTTGCCAGAAAAGGATTTTGTACATCTAAAATTATAGTAGGCTACGTTAAAGACAATACGCAACAACAAAAAAATACCAGGGGCGTTATGACTTTCTGGGTTCATGCAATATTTTACTTTATTAACCACTATCAGTCCAAAAATGTAGCCTTTTAAAGAAAATCTACTTTCGACAGTAAATTACACAATGAGGTGTGAGACCCATCAAGTAGAGACTCCGTCCAGCAACTCCAGATTTAAGCACATGAGAAGAGGGGGCAGGGTGACACCCTTGACAATCCTCCCTCCGGACACAAAGCACACACAACAGAGAAGAACTTGATTGCAGACAGGTCAGCATTGATATCCCATTGATCGTGGCTGTTTGCTCAGAGGATCACTTGAAAGAACCATTGTCTATCGGCATGCAGATGTGCCCTTGGTTTTATTTTATTCCAATGACTTGTTCCGTTCCCTCATCTCGCGCTCACTTCTCACGGACACAGCTCCCATCCATGCCCTCTCCCCTTCCCCACCCGGCACCCGCTCCAGTCACTCTGCGATCTCTCCCACGCATCTCCTCCACTTTACTATCATAGCAGAAGTCCCCGTAGCATAATCATTCTCTGTTGTGGTTACTAACAGACAACATGGCTGCGGCTAATGGGGAAAACAACTAGCCTACATTAACCCCGAGGTCCAGCTCTATTTCACCACGTCCCCCTCCGCTCACAGCCCTCTCAGAGGGTTAGGGTTAGAAGGCCTGGCAAGGTTGGGGAACGGGAGTCAGCGGGGATTCATCTGTGGAACGAGGCAAATGAAAACACAATTCCTCTCAGTGGGCACCGGTAGTTTCCATGTGGTGAGCCAGTCGGAGTTTAGGGGACTGGAAGACAGAGGCCGTCTGTGCGCGCTGCAGGATGACCTCAGCGGAATCGTGAAAAGTGGAAATTGAGTCTCACCGGGAATAGGGATCACAGCAATCCCAACTGTTTTAATCATTCAGATCAATGGGATTCTACGACAGTGACTCACCCTTATGAACCTTGGATAGGCTTCATTCAGGAGTCATTTCCCCCCAAGTTTTATTTATGAGATGGTAAAACTATTGGGTAATGCTCATTTTCATGACTTCTTTAAGGTTTAATTGAAATCTTTCTGGATTTTGGAAATATCAAGTCACATGTGTAAAAACAAACCTTTTAGGTCTGTGGCCCATAGTCATTCAAGCTGTGTTTGAGGGCAGACTGGCTGAGGATGTAACGAAATGAGAGTGCAAGGTGTGCCTCGGGGGTCGTGCTTCATCACAAGCAGAGGTCTGCAGGGAAGCAGGCAGGTTCAGAGACAGCATGCATGGAAAGTCTGCAATGCAGTGAAGAAAACGACACAACAACTCTAATATTTAATGCAACTGGCACCTCTAATTATACAAGTGGCCCCAGCTTGCGCCCCTGTTGGAATGTTCTAGAACCTCCCCTGCTCCTGAAGACCAGATCCTTAACTGACGTGGGTGTGTAACAACCTTCAATCTTCATCTCTAACCTGTTGTCTCAAAGCATCACAAGGGCGACATCATTTCCTGTCTGTGTACCCGCGCTACCCCGTCCAGTCCAAACATGTTGTTGTTTTGTTACTGTGTGTGAGGAATGAGAACATCCTGTCTGGTTTTAACACCAGCGTCAGTCACAGTGCTAGGATCTTCATACCACATCCCTGCCGGTACATCTCTGCCCCCGGGACCAAGCCAAACCAGGAAGAAGACAACCACCATCAAGAAGTTCCACTTTAAAGTTAGTTACCCTGGTCTGGAACATCATGCCACCTTTCCACTCACGTCAAGGACACTTGTAGACACACAGAGGCGTGACAATACGTTCACACTAGAAAGTAATCCCTTTAAATCTCTTCTGAGCGATTTCACAGTGGAGAGAGTAAGGTTTATTGCCCCGGCCCTCCTGCGGGGTAGAAAGTGTTAACATGCTTACTATAAGGAGTCCATTGAAATTGTGGGTTTCTATTAAACAGGTCATAATCTTTGGTGTTTTGTTGGACAAGTGACAGACATATACAGTCTTTCCACCTAAACACTTGTCTGTTTGTGTGTGCATACATTTGTGTGTATTTTGTGTTTGTGTGTGTGTGCAGTTGTGTCTTTTATGTGTGTGTGTCTGTGTGCTTTTCCACATCTACCGGCTCCATAAACACCTTGTTTTGTTCAGTGGCATTTTTGGCACAGTACTTCTGTTGTGTGGAACATCTGAATAGGCTTTCCATTCCCGGTGTTTATGCAAGCGCTTTGACTGGAAGAGTAAACCTGTGGATGACTGATGCTGAATTGTCATTTCCTGGAAGACCCTAGCCAGAAAAGAAGCAGGGGTCCATTTTGTCTCTTCGCAGTCACTTGGTCAAAATCAATCAATCTGTCTTTACATACCTCAGTGATGTTTACATTCTGAAGAGCGTGGTCAGGTCTCAGGTAGACTGTGAGGCTCTCTGAGTGCTGGAACATCAACGGTATCTTGTCTTGCTGCAGAGGTACAGCAGAGCTCAGGGAGAAGGAGGACCTGACCCTTCCTGTCCTGTCTCAGATATGGTTTTGACCTCTGGTGACGTCAGAAATAAATGTTCTCGTTACCTCGGTGAAGACCGTGGCTGACACAAAGAAGCTGCGAGATGAAGAATTGCCTGTCATTGTTAGTCTGAAAACAGCTCTCTCAGTCCCCACAGGTCCTCTAACAAACCAATGAGTCGTGCCAAGCTTTCCCCGGATCTGCTGTGTTGCTCATTATTTACACAGCCCTTATGACACTAAGCAAACAGCTATCAGATGAGATTCATGGCAATAGCTTTACATGATGCACCAGTCAGGCAAAAATTCACTATCCAAGATGGTGACTCAGTCTTTCCTGAGTCTCAATGCCTGGATAAATTCATTGATTTGTATGACAGTATAAACTCATTAGTACTGGAATCTAAATATGTTTTTGAGGAAGACCATTTTATTTTCCGGTGGCATGGACTGGGGACTGGAGAATCGCTGTTTAATTTCTCCACATCCTCCTGCATGGGTTAATTGTCTGTGTGTGGGTGGACAAAGATTAAATTGTTAAATTTGCTATGGCTTTTTGTATCAAAGAGGTTTGGGTGTGTGTGTGAGCGTGTGTTTCAGATCATGTCTACTTCAGTCGCCCCTCCAGTCTACGTGTCACTGTAGTATGTATTCACATACCTGCGTCTGATAAATGATGGTGTTACTCCCCTTCAGGCTCTGGGGATAGAGAGTGTGTGTGTACGTGTGTATCCTGTGTGTGTGTACGTGTGTGTTTATCCTGTGTGTGTGTGTACATCTGGGAGGAATCAGTCACAGGTTTGGCCCGGTTCCTGCCCAGCGACACCCAGACCCCAGGTCGTTTGTTACCCAGATTTCCCTGCTGCTTCTGGCTTTGCACTGAACGACCGTCACGCTGCCCACTCCCACCTTCTCCAGCCCCCATCCTGTCCTCCTTCTCCCTGCCCCCCTCTGGAGGCCCCAGGAGCCAGCCTCCGGCACAGGCCTGTCTCCCTGCCGCCCTCTGGAAGGCCCCAGGAGCCAGCCTCCGGCACAGGCCTGTCTCCCTGCCCCCCTCTGGAGGCCCCAGGAGCCAGCCTCCGGCACAGGCCTGTCTCCCTGCCCCCCTCTGGAGGCCCCAGGAGCCAGCCTCCGGCACAGGCCTGTCTCCCTGCCCCCCTCTGGAGGCCCCAGGAGCCAGCCTCCGGCACAGGCCTGTCTCCCTGCCCCCCTCTGGAGGCCCCAGGAGCCAGCCTCCGGCACAGGCCTGTCTCCCTGCCCCCCTCTGGAGGCCCCAGGAGCCAGCCTCCGGCACAGGCCTCTGTCTGCTGCTCTCATCAGGACCCTTGGTCCTTGGCTTTGTTTCTGCTGGTCTCTGGCAAGCCTTGAACCCAACACTCGGAGGAGCGAGAGCACTTGAACCGCTTCCAAAAGTACTCAGCCCAGGACAGGAGACCAGTTTTAACATTTAGTCATTTAGCAGACAATCTTATCCAGAGGGACTTACAGTAAATACAGGGACATTCCCCCCGAGGCAAGTAGGGTGAAGTGCCTTGCCCAAGGACACAACGTCATTTTGCACAGCCGGGAATCAAACCGGCAACCTTCTGATTAATAGCCCGATTCCCTAACCGCTTTAACAAGCTCTACATGAAAACAATTAAATTTCCATGCAAGTAAGACACAAGTAGATGCAGTGTCTGCAACTGTAACATCATTTCAACTCTTGAAACGGTAAAAAATGCTACACATACTTTGTTGCACAAAAACAAATTTATTCAAACCAGTAGGTGGATGGAACAGTCTGATCAGAACTTTCGGGAGAGGAATCCTGATGGTCACTAGGGATATAAGTTTTACATGCACAAATATTAAAATATAAGAATACAGTAGGATCAGTCTCTTATAAAAAAAAAACTAACAGTAACTGTCCACTATTCAGCCCTGTATCAGCAGACTCAGCAGAAACCTGTACAGACTCCATGGGTGAATCTCTGGTTCTTCCATCTTGGATTGGCTGATGCTGGTCAGTCATCTTGCTTCTTCTTCTTGCCCTGAGGGGTTTCGTCTTTGGCCTGAGAGCAGAAGTGTTCAGACATGGCCGACAGAGCTCGATATCTGTGAGAGATCGAGTTCTTCACCTCCTTGGGCAGTTCAGCATAGCTTTTGGGAGGAAAGGGAAAATGTTTTACGATTTCTCTCTGTTTCCAGGGGACAAATAAAGTTAATGGTTTGTGAAAGAGCTGTAAAAGATAAAAAATCCTCATGCACTGCAAAAAGCATGTCACATTGATCTACAACATTCCTGGAAACCCACCATCAATCTACATCCAGGATGTTTAGCTTTATTTCCTGTTGCCTTCTGCTGCCCCCTAGTGGTGTAATTAAAATGAGCTCAAATCTCTTGTGTTTGGTGCAGGTGCTTGCTTACGTTTTGTCGTAACCATCAGGTTGGAAACAGGGGTCCCATCCGAAGTCTCGAAGGCCTCTGGGCTCTACAATACGGCCCTGAGATCCAAAAGATGCAAACAGGCGTTTAGAATTCTCTGTGTCGGTACTAGAAGTTCTCTGTTGGTCAAACGTAATTTGCACAGGCCTATTTAAATTTACATTACATTACGTCATTTAGCAGACGCTCTTATCGCGTTATTCTACCTCTGTTATCCCCCTGAAGAGCTGCACGGGTTCCTGTTTTCCAGCGCAGAAGGCGAACGTGCAGAGAGCCCAGGCAGATTTATCCTCAAAGCCGGCCAGGAGCTTATGCAGACCTGGAGGCAACCACAACCATTACCAGCTACCAGTTACAACCATTACCAGCAACCATCACTGACAAACAACCTCTTATTTACATTTAGTCATTTAGCAGACCCTCTTATCCAGAGCGACTTACAGTAAGTACAGGGACATTCCCCCCGAGGCAAGTAGGGTGAAGTTCCTTGCCCAAGGATACAACGTCATTTTTCACAGCCAGAAATCGAACCGGCAACCTTCAGATTACTAGCCCGATTCCCTAACCGCTCAGCCACCTGACTCCCTCTTATGTGTCTAAGATAGTTGTTTCATGGTACTAAAGCAGGCTCCCTCACCTTCAGGCTTCAGTTTATCCAGGAACCATTTACTACAAGGAAGACAAAACATGAGTGATTTATTATTCATTAGTGTATAGTTTCTAACAGAACACAGTGATGGACACAGATCTTGAGGTGTGAGGTGGGAATCAGCTGCCTGAGTCCTTGGACCTGGTGTGACTCTGTACTCACATGTAGGGTCCAGGCAGTCCTCCCAGGGCTCTGAAACACAGACAGGTATCCTCCACTATCACAGGGCCGTCCACCTGGGAAGACCAGGACAGCAAGGAACAGGTGTGGACTCGGGTGTGTATTATTCATCATCTGCCATGCAGTAGTAGGGCTACTTCACCTAACAAGCCAGCACTTTAAAGCTTGAATACAGGCTTGCAGAGTATACCTGGTTCACTGCTTCCTTACACTTCTGTATGGAAATCTCATCGGGTTCTCCTTGGTATTCAGGCACTGACAAACAACGACCGTGGTGGTTAGATCATGGTTGGCTTAAACATAGAGGTTAGTTCCACAGTTGTGTCGTTTTCTTTCATGTGTAAATGTTACTTACAATCAATCTTCTTGGACTCTAGTTTATAGGGAAACTTGTCTCCTAGGATCTGAATGACCTAATAATACAGACATTGATTAATAATGTCTCTATGTAGGTCACACACCACCACCATTATGCTATATATGAGCATGAATCTGTAGTAGGCTATATTCAGTTACACGCATAGCACGTATACAGTGCACATTCTGGCGTGACATGGCATGGCGCGAAAGCTCAATATCTGACAGTATAATTATCCTACCTCTTCTAATTTCTTTGCATTTCCAGTCACGAAAACAACCGATCTTCCCGCGGGCATAGCCATTCTCAGTCCTACGGCTAAATCAATTCCTTCGTTGAGCGGAAGGCTTTTTCGCTTGTACCAGAACTCGCCGGACCGAAAAAACATCCGGGTCTGCAGCAGCCAATGACAGCCCATTATCAAGAAGCTCCGCAAATCAGAAGAGAAAATTCCTTCTGTACAGCAAGAATATGTCGTCCGGGTGGAAAATGCCATGTGGGAAGTGAAGAAGCAAAAGGCGTGTGTTATCTAGAAAGAAGTGTATTTCCAACTGTCCTGATGAGTAGTATAATGGCTTGACAGATTGTCCGGAGAAAGATTACTGCATAGACAGCTATCTAAGTGGTAAAGACATGAGTCTTTTGCCCCGTACGGCCGAAGAATTCAGTTCAGCTGAATATTGGGAGCGTTTTTTCAAAAAGAGAGGCGAAAAGGCATTTGAATGGTATGGAGACTACAACAAACTCTGCGGCGTGCTGCATAAATACATCAAACCCCGTGACAAGGTAAACAGCTAGCTGGCCTACACGTTTTCTGTCAAATGTCACATTTGTTGTCTTTATGATCGTATAGTGAGCGAGCTTATCATCTTGCAGGAGGATTATGCGAACATAACTTTTCTTCCAGGTGTTGGTGGTTGGTTGCGGTAACTCGGAGCTCAGCGAACAGCTGTATGATGTTGGCTACCGACATCTCACCAACATCGACATCAGCGAGACAGTCGTGAATCACATGAATCAGCGGAACGTTGAACGACGGCCCGATCTCACCTTCCACCAGGTAGACGCCACCCAGACCCCGTACGAGGACGGCAGCTACCAGGCGTCGCTGGACAAGGGCACCCTGGACGCCATGGCCTCAGAGGAGGAGGGTGCGCTAGCGGGCAGGATGCTAACCGAGGTTAGCCACGGTTACGTCTGCCCTCCATGTCGTTGCTTAGCATTATCATTAGCCGTATCATTAGCTTATCATTAGCTGTTTGCTGTTTGTACACTGTGTTCACAGGTGGGCCGTGTGTTGGCTGTGGGGGGCCGGTATGTGTGTGTGACGCTAGCCCAGGAGAGCGTGATCCGTCTGGCTGTAGAACACTTCGTGGGGGTGGGCTGGGCCGTGAGGCTTCACTGCCTTGGCGACCCAGAGAGCGAGGCCTCTTCCTTCGCGCTGCCAGTCTTCGTTTTAATCTGCACCAAGTTCCGCGTGGCTCCGCCCACGCCCATCCTGGAGATGTGTCAGGGAGAAGACGGAGCCGCTGCCCGCCTCGTGCAGGTGGCAGACCTCCTGTCAGCCGTGAAGGAGAGGCAGGCGTACGCCATCCTGAGGCAGAGGCTCCGCGCAGGCACCGACGCCACCTCCAGCCCCTCCCTCACCCTCTGCCACGCGCCCACTGGGCGCCCCAGGTACACCCTTACTGTGCAGGACTGCTGCCCCGGAGCCAAGGTGCCCAAAGCCAATCACTTTGCCATCTTTATTGGTAAGCTGTTGGTCTACTCTCCTGTCTAAGCTCATGTATTGACTCCTCTAACATACTGGTTGCTGTTCTGTAATAATGGAGGATATTTCTTTATGGTGGGTTATGTGTTCCTTTTGTCACCCCAGTGCCTCAGGGCAGAGAGACAGATTGGCTATACGGCTCGAAGGAGGGGCGTGGTCAACTAGCCGCCAGTGCCAACTTCCGCCGGCTGGTTGTCGTGGCGATGCACCGGGACCAGGAATACACTGACATGCAGGCTGTCCAATCAGAACTCTCCCCTATGGTGATGGAGCTGGCTCCTCCAGGGATGCCAGCCAATCAGCAGGTAGCAAATCAGACTCTACATTAATATTATCGCCCTCTCCTCCAAACGTAGTCCCATCTGGCATCAACGTATGTGGAAAATGACTTGAAATGTGCTGTTTGTCCCTGCAGGTCCCTTTCCTGTCTGTAGGGGGCGAGCTGGGCTGGAGGGAGGTGGTGAGCCGCGGGGTCAGTGAGCTGAGCGGAGAGTTCACCGTAGAGGACGTCCGTGGAGAGGACGGAGAGCTCTACCGTAGGCTGGTTTTCCTGAAGAACGCCGGCCTCATCCAATCAGAAAGCCGCCTTTTCCGCCCAGAAGGTGAGAGTTTCTCTGGTTACGTCAGCTCGCCATGGCTGCTGTTGAGTCGAGCGCAAACGACAGGTTTTCTTTCTTCTCTTGAAGCTTCCGTGCGGAGGAAGAAAAACAGGAAGAAGGTGAAGGCAGCTGCTCCTCCACCAGTGTCGTCCCCCTCCCAGGCTCCAGGGGGCGTCCTGTCAGTGGACAGCGGCTATCTCTGCTGTGCTCACCATAAGGTCATGGTGGCTGGTCTTACCGTGCTGGGAGTGGGCACAGCCCAAAACAAAGGTGTGTGGGGGGGGGGGGCTGTAAATATGTAATGACTACCTCAGACTCTTATGTCTGTAGATGTAGTTAAGCTTTACTGTATTAAGATTATTCTTTTATTACTTGACATTAGCAAAGCGACCTTTAACCCCTGACCTCCAACCCTCCTTTCCTCACCCTCCTCCCCTACCTAGATGCCCCAGTGTCGGTGCTCCTGGTGGGGCTGGGGGGAGGGGGCCTGCCCCAGTTTCTGCGGGACTTTGTGCCTGATGCCAGCGTGGAGGTGGTGGAGCTAGACCCCGCCATCCTGGAGGTGGCCCAGGGGTGGTTCGGGTTTCGACCCGATGACAGGCTGAAGGTCACCCTGGGAGACGGGCTGGAACACATCAGGACCCTGGAGAGAGACGGTCAGAGGAACTGTGATGTCAGAGGAACTGTGATGTCACAGGAACTGTGACGTCACAGAACATGTTGTTGTCCGCGTGACAAAACGCACTGTGAATGCAATGGATGTTTTCTGTCGACTTGGCAGGCGCTCGTTCGTGTGACGTCGTCATGTTTGACGTGGACAGCAAGGACTCCACTCTGGGCATGAGCTGCCCTCCTCCTGCCTTCGTGGAAACGTCCTTCCTGGAGAAAGTGCGCAACCTGCTCACCCCGAGAGGTACAGTACCCCCCGAAACACCCCTCCACCCAGGGGATTGGTGCATTGGTTGAACATTTAGTCAAAGTCTGTTTATTTGCACCTTTCACTCACCCCTTTCCCCAATGCTCCCTGCCTCCCTCTCTCCCTCTCCCTCTCTCCCTCTCCCTCTCTCCCTCTCCCTCTCCCTCTCCCTCTCCCTCTCTCCCTCTCCCTCTCCCTCTCTCCCTCTCTCCCTCTCCCTCTCTCCCTCTCTCCCTCTCTCCCTCTCTCCCTCCCTCCTCAGGTGTGTTCATGTTGAACCTGGTGTGTCGTGACTCGGCGCTCAGGAAGAGTGTTCTGGAGCGTGTGCGGGGCGTGTTCCCGAGCGTGTTGTCACGAGGGATCGAGGGGGAGGTCAACGAGGTGCTCCTGTGCTCGCAGGCGGACTGCGCCCCCCTTCTCCCTGCGTCTCTCGCACAGGCAGCCAAGAGCCTGCAGGGGGCGCTGAGCCTGAACAGTACTGGCAGGACTGTCAAACCTCAGATAGACATCGCAGAGATGCTGGAAGACCTGAAAGTAGCATGAAAATGTCTGTTTTCAAGGTGATTGGAGTGTAACGAAAGAGGAGGAGGATACTGATCGGAGGAGAGAGTGACATTCTGTTGTCTCCATTTTTTTCTTTTTAGATTTTCCTAAATAAATTTTGGATGGATATTGGATGACAGTACAGATAATGTCAACACAGTAAATTATGTTTTATTTGTCTCAAACAATTGTGTGTCTTTGGAGTTCAGTAGTGGTGGATAACAGATCATGTTATGACTCATTCAGTCCATTGAGGATGCTAACCGTCTTGCAAACAGTAGTTATGACGCTTGTATCCTATGTCAGCACCGTTGTTCCTAACTACAGTCCAGATTCTCCCATCAATGTATTTCATTTGAGCTAGTTCTCTATCCATGTAACATGCTGAACATTTGTAAATCTTTTACATAGATACGAGGTCCATTCCTTCAGCCGGTATGAGCCGACACTACTCCCTTCCTCGCTCAGTGCCAAAGAATGCAGCCGTGTTATTTACAGTTGATGAGTCGCAAGCGGCACGGTTACAGTTGCAGACTTTATGGAAATGGGCGGGGGAGAGAGAGGACAGTACTGTCCCACTTCTGATAGCCATCGACCGGCGAGAATGGTATAACTCAGCGTCTGTCAAACCAAACAACGATCTTAGTTGGTTAATTCATGTGCCGTTATTTCGTGTAGGAGTACTCAGAGGTGAACGTGCGTACAACAAATGTTGAGTCTGCGCAGAGGGCGGACATACATGGACCGTTAGCTCGCTGTCAGACGGTCAAACTACTCAAGAGTTTTTTTAGTTTCGTTCTGGTAATGGATCTGTAATCGGACCGAAAACTTTGGCAAGTGAAAACAAATGTTTCCCAGTACTGTCTGAACAACAAACGTATTTTCAAGTGGGAAATATTCCTGAAAGCAAAACAGTTTGAAGGGACCGCTGCGCCCTGCCCCTGCGCTGCAGTGGAGAGGTGCGGACCAACCAGCGACTACTCGTTTTTACACTTACTTAGGCTACATGGGTGCCGAGATTCATAGCCTAAAGTAACTTTTTATTCACAGAACTTGAAGTGATGAAACGTCTCATAGTCTGTTTTTCGTGCTTAAAAATCAGATAGAAAGGTACTGTCATTAAATAAACCACTAGCTATAAAACAGAGCTAGCTATCTTATCAGTTGGTGTTAGCTAGCTTTTCTAGCCAGTCTAGCAATCTCTGAGGCTGGTAACTTGAAGATACGAATTTATTATAAATTAATCATACATTGTTAATTATATTGTTTAGTACAATTAGGGGACTTTAAAACAGTGTTGGGTAACGTTGCTAAACTATTATTCATCCTCAAGGGCTGATTCAACTCTTGGATGGTGTTGCATAGAAGTTTGACAGGTCGGCAGTCAAGTAAGAGTCAGTTGCCCCACCCCCACATCCAGACGCCAGCGTTGCGATGGGCAACCAAGGGATGGAGGAACTCATTCCGCTGGTGAATCGACTTCAAGATGCGTTTAGCACCATCGGCCAGAGCTGCAATCTGGAGCTGCCGCAGATTGCAGTCGTAGGTGGCCAGAGCGCGGGCAAGAGTTCCGTCTTGGAAAACTTCGTAGGCAGGTAAGACAACTGTTTATCCCAATAAACTTATCCCGATACAGCAGGACTGGAGGTAATCAAGAATGCCTCTTTTAATTATGACTAGTTTGAGTTTTCTACATCATCACACTGGTGAACAATGTGTGGTTAAATCCTGACCTTCTTAGCACTCAAGTGATCCGAACAAGGTCGTCTTCTTGGTTCTGTAAGCGACCTCGACAGATTCCTGTCCACGTGACTGGGATGGCGAGCGCATTCCTGACCGTGGAATACTGTAGTCTCTGTATCTGGTTGTGTGGCTGCATTTGGGAGACGTGATAGCTGGATGCTTGGCATGACGGTGTGTGTGTGTGACATTGCCCAGGCTGTGCTGTCTCAGTGGGTCTCCACAGAGGTGTCTCTGGAGTCCTCGGGCACGACCAGGAGGTCAGAGGGTAACACAGGGGAAGGTCAGGGGCAGAACAAGGTCTGGGGGGGATGTCTTGGGTTGTCCAGGGTGACCAGCAGATGGTTGTTATTGCCTTGGTTAAAGCTGAGCAGAGTAGAACAGGTCTTTTGTAAAGGCCTGGTTGTTTGAATACAGACTACGCTGTTTCCATCTGGATTCTTCTGCTAATGCCTCTGGTATTGTGCTAGCTCTTGGAACGGACTGCCGGTCCAGACAGAGGCTCTAACAGTGGAGGACGGGAGGTCGGGGAAGGGTCCGGGCTAGCCTGGGGGGAGGTGACCCTGGAGAGAGAACATCAGAGAGTTGATCAGAGCACACCATCCAGCTCTCCACTGAGTGTCGCTAGATCAGACAGACAGAGGGAGGGAGAAAGAGAGAACAGAGAGAGTGAGAGAAAAGAGAGAGGGGAGTGAGAGAGAGAGAGTCACAAAGAGAGAGAGAGAGAGAGGTTGAAGGCTCCTCCTAGTGAACTGTTAGCTGTCGTCAGCACCATGAGGGCCAGATCTCTTCAGCACCTGGCCCCTCTCAGTGGTGTTCCACTCTGTGGTCAATAGAAGGATCCTGTTAAGTTAAATAAACTTCCCAAACCTTAAATAGAACAGCAGGATGTTGTTACGTAAGGCAGAGGAAACCTCGACCGCATGCGAGCATGACTCCCACCCAAGCCTGCTCCTTTGACCGTACTGGTTGCCTACCTGGACTTTTGTAGTTTGCTTGGAAAGATCCAACACTGTCCTGCCTATTTCACAACTGCCCGGTGGACACTGAAGCCCTCTTATAGACAGTAGATTAGATCCCTTTCCTCTCTCCTCTCTGGAAAGGCTTACACGTGAAGCATCCATAAATAAGCATTACCGCCGTAGTAAAGATGCAGAAGTGGTATAGTGTTTCAGTATGCGTTTCTTGACACGCCTGCATTGGTTGTGACTGGTATGCCCTGCTGTGTGTGTGTGTGTGTGTGTGTGTGTGTGTGTGTGTGTGAAAGACAGAGAGAAG